>NC_064307.1:30123433-30238933 GCF_023373825.1 Bactrocera dorsalis | reverse complement strand
TTTTTTTTGGAATCATTTATCATAAGGCTATGCTGGTGCAGTATATTAACTAACATACAAAGATACACATATACCGAGCCTACATAATTGCATAACACTACACACAATTTACGTTAGTTTGAACGTTTAATCAATTCTTACCCTTTCAAATGAGACTAATTTAAATATACGGTCTGCTACGTTTACTAGTCGGTAGTTAAAAAAGCAAGAAAAATGTTAATTTCGAAATATAATAAAGCGTATGAATTTGCAGACTTACGTTATTTGTCTAATATCTTGGCGGTTGAGTTTTTGTAAGGTTCTTCTATTTTTCTCAAAGTTATAAATTTATTTTGGAAAGCTCATTCGAATACTGAATAATTCTAAGCTAGGAGCACAAAATTTCTCATATCTTTTTTTTTAACCTGTCATTTAAGGTGATTCAAGTTTCGAAAGTTTATACAATGCCAAAAAAATGCTTACATCAATGAACATGTCTAAAAGCGACTTGAGCGAAATTCACGACGAAGTGAAAATCAAATGGCTAAAGAACTTAAATATCCGACCGCAGCATCCGACGCATATTGAACAAGTTTCCAAAAAAAGGGCCCCTGATCTCAAAACCGAAAGCAGCAGCACAAGTTAAGACATTTGAGGAAAAAAAACAAAGCAGTTGCTTCGCTTGGCCGGAAAGCGGTCCAAATTTCAGAACAGTGTTGTTTTCTGTATGAAAACAATTTTTCCAATTGAAGTAATTCGTAAACTCTCAAAACGATAGGGTTTACTTGACCGACCATTTATACGAGAATCTAAGTCATCGGTTGGCCACCAGGAAGACAGCACCCGACACAAATAGTGGTTTGGGCCGCTATCACCGCAAATGTGCGCTCTCCAATAGTTTTCATCGAGCCTGACGTCAAAGTAAATGCGACATATTATCAGAAAAGTGTTCTGGAGGCTGCTTTGAAGCCGTGGGCAAACAAACATTTCGGTCGCAAACCACGGATGTTTCAACAAGACTCAGCACCGTCTCATAAAGTGCAAGTGAACCAAGAATGTCTGAAAAACATCATTACGTTCCGAACTTCATTACGACCACACAATGGCTCTCGAATACACCAGCTGAAAATCCAATTGACTATTCTCCTCTGGGCCATTTTGGAGAGCAAGGTCCGAAGTAAAAAATACATCAGTCTCGAGATGCTGAAGAGAGCCATTTTCCGTGAGTGGGCCAAAGTCCCGCAAGTCACATTCGGGCAGGGTGCGATTCAGTTTTTGACCATCTTAAGGCCATCGTTAAGGCAAAAGGTGGTCATATCGAGCAAAAGTGAGTTGGTCCTGAATTTACGATTATTTTCACACATTTTGTACTTTAAAATAAATAATAATAATTTTCCAAACCGAATTTATTTGGTTACACTTATATTACAAAATGTTCTGCTCTACAAAAAAATCTCCGGAAGATTTATCATTAAAGCGATCCTTTCGAAGTTATACGCAATTAAAATTATGCATCAAATATTCTGTTTTTTATGGTACGCCATGCCGTATGAGCAACACAAAATGTGATATACTCGTAAGTGATATACGAATGCATAGGTCATTTGGTGTATAACTTTAACTGCGTGTTCATTTCAAGTTAATGTTTTTATGAAAAGCTCAACAGAACTTTTTCTTGATCCCTTATTTATACATTTATATGTAGTATACAAATATTCGAATAACAAGTAGTACCCATATTGACAAATGAAATGTGTCACAAACTTTCGCTTCTACGCTCGGATTAAATTTTCTTTTTACCTTGAAACTTTTGGTTTCCAGCGAACTAAAAAGTAATATTAAAAAACCTTGTCTGTCATTACTGAGAGTTTTGAAAAAGTTTAAAAATAAATGCTTCGCAAAAAAGAGTATGTGCCCATTCAAAATTTAATTATTGAAATTTGAAACTGTCAAAAAGTTTTGAGGCATATATGTATGAGTTTTTTATGCAGCTTTATTTTACATCTATTTTGTGATTACATATTTATTATTTAGGATGGAACATTTTCCAAAATGTATTAAACATCTTTTTGGAATGAAAAAGTGAAAATTAAATTAAAAGTAGTATAACAAGCCCTTTTTTGTATCACAAAGAACATATACATTTAAAGTTGACCCATCTGGCAACGCTGTAACTTTTAACAGCGCTGACAAATCGGCTAATGTCATACCGCGTTAGAAGCGTCATTCGAAGACAATTTATACCATGGAACAGTACACTCCAAAAAAACGCGCTGAAATTGTTCAGCTTTATATTCAAAATAACTTTTCAATTGTGTTAACTCAACGTGCGTTTCGCAAAAAAAATAAAGTGAAAAGTGCTCCAGTTAAGAACACAATTAAGTCTTTATACGCAAAATTTGTGAACACCGGTAATCTCAGTAATGCCAGTCATGCATCCAGACAACGCACAAGACGTTCTGATGAAAATATCGAAGCTGTACGAGCCAGTATTGAGGAGACTCCATCGACATCGAGTTATCGCCGCTCTCAGGAATTAGACATCTCTCGCACCACTCTCCGACGCATAATTCATAAAGATTTGAAGATGTTTCCATATAAAATTCAAATGGCACAAAAACTAAACCCAGCTGATTATCCGCGACGCCTTAATTTTGGCAAATGGGCCATTTTTCCCCGGGCGATTGATATCGAAAAATGGTGATGTTGACTGGCCACCGAGATCACCAGATTTGACGCCACCAGACTTTTATTTGTGGGTTATTTGAAATCCAAGGTATACGCTAATAAGCCAAAGACCTTAGCTCAACTGAAAGCCAACATTCGACGTGAAACAGCCGCCATATCATCCGAAACATTGGCCAAAGTCATGGAAAATGTCGAAAAAAGAGTGCATTTAGCCGTCAAAGCTAAAGGTGCCCATTTACGCGATCTAATTTTTAAATATTAGCTGAAACAAATCCCCTTGGACCAAAATAAATTCTTTTTGAAATGAACAAAAAACATTGTTTTCTTTTGTTCTTTTTTTTTAGAAACAAATGGGTCAACGGGTAATGGGTATTTATATAGTACTAGAGGACCCGCCCAAGTTTTACTGTGGCTGTTACATAGGTAGTACTTAAGAAAGAATTGGTTTTTGGGGTAAAAATACTATTGAATTTGGGCTGTGCATCAGTGAAATCAATCGAGTCCAATCGATTGTCAGCCTGGTGGACTGCATATTAAGAAACGGTTCTCAAGCGTGGAAAGACAAAAAAATCGGCTGGCAAGGTTATGGCATCAGTCTTTTGGGATGCCCGTGGTATATTATTCATCGAATGATAAATGAGGCAGTTTTAATTCATTGCATTGTGTATTTGATTGCAGTTCTATTCTACCTTTCCCAAAATTTAGCAATTTTATTATTTTTCAGGAAGGATCAGTTTGAAATTGTACGCATATATGTATTCATCGTTCCCGTTTAAATATTGTATTGCTCTGTGCAATGCTTCGAAAAGATTTCTCTATATCTCAAATTTTTTTATAAACACTTCAGTTATGCCGCTATTTTTTTATGCCAGTCCTTTTGCAATTTTAAATTGCCTGTCAAGATACCCCCTCCAATAGTTTGCAAGTATGAAAAAAATGTTATAGCTACCCATAGATGTATTGAATCACCCAATTTATTACTTAAGAACGAACTCTGTCCGTAATATAAAAACTTGATCCACAGATGTCGCCTTTCACTTTGGCATCGTTTTGTTTAATGCACGTTTACGCCAATTTAAGGTTTGAATATTGGATACTGCGATGATAGCGCCATCTATCGGTCAAACATACCAAAATTAACAATTGATTAAAAATAAAAAAATAAATTTAAAAAAAATTTTCCAGTGGACCAAATTGTAAATCTAAACCATCCTCGAATCTCCTTGAACATACACACAAAATTTCATCAAAATCGGTTCATCCGTTTAGGAGCAGTTCAAATGCAAACACACGGTCAGAAGATTTATATATATAAAGATATCATATGATAGGAGAGTTTTTTAATTTTTATTATGCTTGTTAACGGTTGTACGTATCATCTAAAACTTAGTGAGATTAATATAGGGTTAAGTATATAAGTTAACACAAAAGAATTGTATTTCATACTTATATTATAAGAATATACTTTTAGCTTATAAGAATGTTGCAATGTACTTTGTTCACATTGCAAAATTATGCTGACGCATGAGTCAGCGGTAACCTGATGCTTTCCTACCGCGCGAGGGACTGTGTTGGCGTATGCTGCGGCTTGCCTTTCGACACACGAAAATCTTTCAACGCCTTTATATTACGACACTTTATGACCAAAAACTGTCAAGTTCTAACCAAAACTGTTCATGGCCTAGGTAGCTAATATGTGGACCACAGTACAAATAATTGTCTTTTTACAGAAAATATTGTTTTGATTGGAATCAGATTTATATTTTGAATTCAGAGAGAATCCTTACCTGATAGTAGTATGTTTGTGTGCTTTGAATGGGTTGAATCAGGTCAATAGTTCTCTTAGCACCCATATATCCAATACACAGATTTTCGGACTTCCTGGTGACTTTACTATATACCGGATATATCGTCAAAATGTGAATTAGCTTAATAAAACTGAGAGAGTGTTCTTCTTGGTGCATATTTGATCAGAATGAATAAAACCGGGTGAAAGCGCGCCTTATCAGGTGAGTACGGGATTTTTGGTCAAATAATCGGTCACAAGCGTCGATCGATGAGACGGCGCATTATCGTGCAACAAACGCCAACTTTCATCTTCGCGATATTCGGGCCGAACACGTCGAATACGGCACACCAAACGCTTCAAAGCTCCAAGATAGAATACCGCATTGATGTTTTGGCCGTGTGGAAAAAATTCTTTGTGGACAATACCCTTGGAATCATCAAAAAAACAAATCAGCATTGTCTTCATTTTTGACTCCTCCATGCGCTATTTTTGGGGTTTCGTCTCGTCCGGTGCCTTCCATTCAGCACTCTGGCGTTTCCTTTTGGGATTATATTAGAAACACCACGTTTTGACACTAGTTTCAATATTGTAAAGGAAGTTTTTGTCCTTTTTGACCTCTTTAAGATGTCCTTCGAATGTTGGATTCTGAGCAATTTTTGGTCATCAGTCAACTTGTGCGGAACAAACCGTACATTCATCTTTCGTAAGCCCAAATGTTCGAAAAAAATACGATAAATCGATGTTTTGGAGATATTCAATTCCATTTCCATGCATTTCAATGATGATTTCAGCTGAGTTTTGATGAATTCACCCACAGTTTCAATGTATTTGCATTGAATTTATTTTGTTATGGCTGCTTTGTAAACCTATGCGACTGGTCGGTTTCGCTCAGAAAATTATTCGTATGTTTGGCCATGTACATTTGCTAGTCTCATTTTTCAACAACTAAGCTTATTATGAAAGCAGTCTTATGTTGAGGCAATGTTGAATTCCTATTTTGTACAGTTCTCATTTTATTAATAATCATATAAAAAGGAGAAAAATAGTTAAATAGGTACTTGGTCATTCTTATTTCATGAACAGTTAGTGCTACATATATACATATGTACATATAAGAGATATTATTTAAGAAACAGTACTTTGCAAATACCCCCGAATCGCTGTCGATTCATTTTTGAAGAGGATGCTGACGAAGGGGTCAAGCACAATTGGTTGCAGCTTTATCAGGGTAAGCTGGAATAAGCAATGAGCAAGTCAAAATTGATGGTCAAGAAAGCTCTGTTATGTGTTTAGCTACTATGAGCTGTTACCTAACGCCAAATTGTACAGTCAACAAGTGGACTGCCTGAAGGAAGCAATCACCCCGAAGTGGCTAGCTTTAGTGAATTGAAAAGGAATTTTGATGCATCAGAGTACCATACATCGATAGTGACTCTTAACAAGAGTGATGAACTTGACTAGAGTACTCTTATCCATCCAGTCAGGACCTAGCATCAAATTATTGTATATCGCAAATTATATGTATTTCTTCCACTATCTCCCTCCAATTACTGTTATCTAATGCTATGATTATATTTCTTGTATAAAGCAATTTTGATGCTCTCAAAAGTAGATACCGTAAAAGTAAATTCTGTTGTTGCTGCAAAAATCGTATTGAAATTTACGCTCTCTCACTTTTCTCTCATACAAATTGCAAGTTTCATAGAAAGTCCACAATTTGAGAGATGCTGTTCAATTTCTCCAAAGAACTCTAACGTACATGTGGGTTCGAATGCTGTTACACTGTTAATATTATCATGGAACTGCGCTCGCTTGTTTTTCCATGTTATTGTTGCTTCTTTCACGAGCTCGTACTCTTTTTGAAATGTAAGTTCCTTTACTGATTTTGTATGGCAGCAATTCGGCTATACAAGTTAACTCAAATGTAAGATACTAAAAAAATCGTTCAGACATCCAGTGGATTCTGTTAATTATATGCAAAATAACAAAAATTTACGAATTTACGATCTTGTCCCATTGCTCTGCTATTTTTACGGACTTACGCCATTAGTGAACGATTGCTTTGACCTGAAAAATAATATTAGAAAGGACATGCTGTGGATTCTGTACAGTTTACATTTTATCTTACTGTTACTTACTGTGGATGCTAGACAACACTACCTGGGACATTTTGCTCATTGCTCAGCTTACAAAAGTGCTCTGTTAATGAACGACAGAAAAGTATTGATAACACAGCCCAACAGATCTCATCATGTAGATGCTTATCAGTTGTTAAATATTACACAAATGCACGAGCTGCCGCCATTTCTCTTTACATCATACGCTGCGACTTTACTAAAAGACAATTCTGATAAAACAACATCATGTGGATGCTGCTCAAAGACTCAATATAATTCAAATGCTCTTTTGTGCTCTCCCATAAACTCATCTTGCACGTACTTTGCAAATATTACAAATCTGTAATTAAAACTGTAACTAACGTCCACACTCCCTTCATTACTTTCTCATATCACTTCTTTTTTGACCGGCTTACAGTGCATTAACAAATAATTGGAATGTCCTAAAATGTAAATATAGTGGGAGTGTTGCGTTGAGTGTAAATAAAATAATATATTCCCTAACTGAGTAACGCAATCAAAGTACTAAAAATTTTACAACATTGGAGGGAATTGCTGCAGAACGGTGGCTTTGGTCAGTAGGAGAAGAAACATGACTATAGGGTAATTGAAATGAATGCTCTCTCTCAAATTTTTGTTTTTTATACCCAAACTTTCAGTTACGTTATGAATGCCTGTAAAATACTAAAAACTACAGTGTCTGTGGGAGAGTGTTGTACTTATTCGAGACTGTACTGAGTTGAGCCGGGAATTGAGCTCGTTAGCACCAAAATGTTACAAAACTCATCTGCTTTCGGCACAGTAGCTCCTGACAACAAACAGCATAACTTATGTAAACAACATACAACCATAACATCCAGTGGACGCGAAAACATTCGCTAGCAAACACGCACACTAATAAATATCACATACGAGTTTTTCGTGGTTTAAGCAACGATGATTTTCTAGGGTACTTTTAGTACTTATTAGAACGCTCACTATAACGGATGAGCACGTGGAAGAAGTGAGACTCGTGTGCGCTGTTAAAGGACGTACAATAATGGTTTCAATTAACCGTGCGGAACTTGTAAACAAAAGTGACATGAAAAGCGCTCCACACCAAAATTTACGAAAATTTATTGGTGGTGTACTTATAGATGCAAAATGAAAAGTGGTGCTTTCCAAAATCATTATATTTAATTTATTAGCACGAACAAGTGTGCCGCCTCGACAAACAAAAAATTCATGGAATATTGAATGGCAACAAAATACATAAAGTAAGTACCATCTACTTGCATATCTTGTGTAGTATATGAAAATTTATGTGAAGTCGTTAAACAAAAATTGACAAGGGTAAATAGTTTTTTATTTAAGATGTAAAGTTTAATATAATATTTGAATTGTTCTCATAAAAGATCAAAGTAACTACAATTACAGTTATCTGTACTGTACTACCCTTATTACTCGTAACGTTGCGAGGTAGGCAGTCTCTCCGCACCGACACGGCACTCCTCATCGCACCAGCTGTTTTTTTTTTAATTATCCGAAAACCAATAGTTTCGGTTGCAGCTGTACGTAAGGAGTTTGAAATGCCATCCCACAGTTCCCTTACACAGAGTTGTTCACGAGTGCTCTCAGAGAGCACAAGTGCAAGTCGAGTAGAAAATCGTTCGGCTGTCTGTTGTAATTGCAACTTCTCGACGTCGAACCTTCCTTGTGTTTGTTGGCGTGCGTTTATTACTGCACAGAGGCGGGTGCTAATCTTGACTGCAACAAGGTAGTTGTCCGAGGCGATGTTAGGACCTCGGCGCGCAGGCACATCTAAAACACTGGAGACGTGTCCTCCGTCTATCACAACATGATCGATCTGGTTGGTGGTTTTTCGGAGACAGCCAGGTAGCTTGATGAATTTTCTTATGCTGGAATCTAGTACTGCAGATAACTATATTTCGAGCCCCACCCTGGCGTTAAAGTCGCCAAGCACGATTTTTGTTTCACCTTCTCACTGTAGCTCGCCTTCAAGTGGATGTTCTTAGGCTACACAGAGGATACTTAGTCAAACACCAGAAGCCGTGAGCTGCTTGAGCTATATGTAAAAGAATCGTTTCTGAACACTCCGAAGTGAATGGCGATCAGAGAACTTTCCTCGCTTGCGTGAACTTCAGGATGCCATCCTTCAGCTACTATATACAAACAACTTACAATTGTTGTATCTTACCAAGGTCACTTCTGTTGAGCATTGACAAATATGCTTTCTCTTTTCTTTCAGCATTCTGCGCATAAAATTCTATAGAAAAAAAGATTATCCACGTAAAACGACCCTTAAGGAAGGTGCCAACAAAATTTCGAAGAAAGGAAAATGCAAAAACTAAGGTTTCAGTGTAAAAGGAGGAAATCCTCCTTAACTGCGGTGTTCTATTTTCAATAAGGGTAAACAGCACTACGCTGTGCACACCTCTGTGTCACAGTTCATTAACGCATGTAAACTGAAAGTGTCAAAAGCTTAATTTTTCATCAGAGGTAGTTGTGGGCGTCAACAGAACAACGGTCATATGTTTTTTCCAGGGTTCCATTTATTGCCTCAGCTCCACCCAGTTTTCTTTGCTGGTTGATGTTTTCTTCTTCTTATAATTCTTCTCTCATTTTAATATGTATGCAAAGTAAATTGATAGTATGTGCATTGAACTTAAATTCGCCCTGCTCTTGCGTTTAAATTCTTTTACACTACTTAGTAACGTCAAGTACCTTTTTGCCGGCACTCGCCCCTTTTACTTCATTATGCCAACTCGATCCGCCAAAAATCGCAAAGAGTGCGCACTTGAATGGTTGAAGACGTTTAGCAATTTGCCTTGCATTGACTGTAAACAAGTGTAGTTTTAAATTAATTAAATGGGGGTTTCGCTCAAACTCAGTCGACTTTATGAAAGCACCCTAGCAAAATGGTCTTAACAAAGTCTCAAGTGCACACAGGTTTTACGTATAGCTGGATGTATAACAGTGCATAGTTGGAAGTTTTTCTTTATGTGTTAAAGCAATTGAAATCGGCATTCGGTTAGGAGCAAAAAATTTAACATCGGCAGATATTTATATCGTATATACTAATAATATAGAATAACTCTAAAAATAGTTAACTCAGTCATAGCTAATAATAAACAGGGTCACTCGAAGTGTAACCAATTAAAAAAGCCATAAATTCGGTTTGAAAAATTATTTTTATTTATTTTAAAATACCAAATATGTGAAAATAATCATAAATTCAGGTCCAATCACTTCTGCTCGATATGACCACCTTTTGCCTTAACTATGACCTTGAGATGGTCAAAAAACGAATCGCAAGCTGCCCGAATGTGACTTGCCGGTATTGTGGCCCACTCACGGACAATGGCTTTCTTCAGCATCTCGAGACTGGTGTATTTTTTACTTCGGACCCTGCTCTCTAAATTTATAAACAGCTGATTCCAGTGCGACAGCTGCGCGTACGGTCTGAAGTTGGTTACACATTTTACAGGAGTAAACATATTTTTGCTTAAATGGAAGCTATTTCTTAAAGTATTCTTTTTCCAAAAACGCTTAGTAAAATGTTCCGAAATTTCCCTCACCTCCTCTAGGTACTTCATATGGGACCTCTATGTAGATAAACATTTGTTTAATCATTATGAAATATGTTAAGACAGAAAGTATTACTTTCTGGTGAAGAAAGAAACAATGTGTGTAGTAAGATTTCAACAATTGAGTTTATACTCCCAACTTTTTGAAAAATGTCAGCACGTATTTGTGAATAAAGTATTACAATTGTGTAAAAAAATGTTCTAAAACATACTAGGTTTTAATACCAAAATTAAATGCTATCAGAACACTACTTCTCTGACCAAATATACAACACATTCAGGTATAACCTAAAACTAAGCGAGATAAATATAGGGTTATGTATATATAAATGATCAGGATGAAGAGAAAAGTTGGAATCCGTGCAAGCTGTGACTTGAACTTGAACTTGAATATAAAAACTACGTCTGCTAAAGTACTCAAATATAGCGTATATACTAATTGCAATTACATAAACATTTAAAACAATTTATTTGGACTTTGCTATAAAGGTTAGACCAAATGCTTTAAAATATTTATAAGCATCCTTGTTTTAACTGTTTTAGGCAAATCAAATTTACTAGAATCAACATAAATCAAAAACAGGTACATTTTATAAGTATTTACACAACTTTCACCTCTTACTCCGTAGCTTACATACTCTGATGTCACAACGTCAATGGTCCAACAATCACATTTTTTCGGTCATTTGACATTCACCACAATCTGTCACAATTTTAATTCACAAGACAAATTATTGTGGTTTTTTTCCCCGAAATTTTAGTGTGGCGTCAGTTCTCACACAGTTCCACGCGTCACATCCGGCTTCCGTGTTTACGCCATAAATATACGCCTGGACTACTATCAGGCTATTGACGGTAAAACACAATTTTATTAATGGCGTAAATAATTTATCACCACGACTCTCATGATGGTATGTCCGAAATGTTTTAATAAAACAACAAAATAAATTACTAAAAAATGTGTGAAAATATATGGTTTAACTTTTGAGGTATACATGTATATTATAATATAATAATTATAATATAAATTTTCGCAAGCTGTTAACCCAATGACAGCAACCACTCTATTTTTCACACCGAAGGCGTCAACTTATGATATATAGATATAGTGTTACATATATAGAAATTTATGAGGATTATTATTACATAGATTTTCTTTTACATTGTTCAATTGATCAAATGAAAAAGTATCCAAGTCCCGACAGTAAGCTCCAGATAAGACATTGCAAGTTCGCTAACCTCGTTATTACTCATACGCCTACCCCTACATAGCTCACTAGACCGAAATCCATTATTTTTGGAAAAAGTCGGAAAGTTGTGTAAATACTACTTTGAATTTATTTTAATTCTGCTGAAGAATATGCCGAGTAGTGTGATCCTGGCAAGTTGCGAGTCTAAAATGTTGGGTTACATCCGAACTTTGCTTTTACCGCCTTGTTTGGAACGAACTTTTGCATCATCTGGAAATTTGACTTTTTCAAATATTTAGAGCATAAAATCTTTGATTAGACCTAATTATGAAAACACCTAACATCTCCTTACATTTGATTCTCATTTGAAAACACCGAAGCGCATGTTCTCTACAATTCCTCTAAGTGCGCTTGTAATTTCAAAGATGCATTCATAGTCGCAGTTTCGTTATAAGCCGTAATCTTAGCAAAACTATTTTTATTTATTTACATGCCTAAATGCAACAGTGCATGAAGTTTCACTTTCACGAATTTCAATATCTCGTATACTGTTACATATGCAGGTGGGAGGAAGTTTAATTTGCTTTTCTTCAAATATTTGGCTTCTTATCGCATTTGGCGTAAACAAAGTGGATGTTAAATTTTTGAAAGGTAAGCGAGTTGAGTTATAGCGTTGCTGTGAATCGATGTATGAATGTTAAAGTGTAACAAAATATGCGTACTTACTAGAAGCCAACAACGATAAGCAGCAAACTAGGGTACAAGTAAATTCAGTTAAGACTTATTTAGTACAGGGTTGGCACAGGATAACACAGCAGTTAAACAAATGAAGACCATTAGTGGATTTAGATGTATTCAGGTCGTTATGAAGTCATTCGCTAAACTGACGAGTGTTGGGAAAAAATTTGTACGAACTTATTTAACTGAAAACAAGAAAAAACGTTAACTTCGGCTGCACTGCAGCTAATACGAGTATACCTTTCACAGGTGCTTTTCTTTGGTCTTTTAAAATGGTTTTCACTGATCCTCCCGATATTCCAAAGATGGCAGTTAGATCTTTGATGAAGATTAATACTAGATTCTCAAGTACCAGTTTCTTTATTTTATTAATATGTTGATCGTCAGTTGATGGTGATGACCGTTCTGGACGTGGTTCAAAGAGGTTTCGATTCTTTTTGAATAATTTGTACTAAGTAAAAACACTTACTCGCGACAAACATAATTTTTCAAAGCTTCTGAAAGTTTCGGCGCCAGAAATAATTTAATAAAAACTCTCTTTTGTACAATTTAACTCATCCTAAAAATCGCCGAATTCACTTCAAACACTAGTGATTATTAATTAATGTGACATCTGTATCCGTGTCTGTCATACTAAACTTGAAATAGAAAGTCGTTCTATATTCTGCCCACATTACATGGACAAAGAAAAAGGAAAATTAGAGGGTTTATATATTGAACCCTTATTTTATCTTAAAAACAATCAATTGGAGAAATAACGCACAACCTGATAAATATTTTTAACATGCACACTGAATATTTCATATTCCAATCGTTTAATGCATAGTGTTGATCACTGTATTGATTTCTACTTGAGAAATGAGCTAAATTAATATTAAGCTTGTGGAAACTCATTCCTAGAACCAACAGTCATTCATACATTGGTTTTAAAACATAGTTCAATCCCCATAAAATACACCGACACTTAGATAGGTAAGTGATATGTAAGTAGTAAGTATATGAATGTATGCACAACGAAAACACTCGTTGAAGAAAGCTCGCCGTCAAGTCCTGGCGTAATGTATAAACTGTGAGTAATTGGCAACAAAAACAGCAATTAATTGGCTATCACATTTTCCTGGGTGGGTGTTGTATTGCAATACATAACAACCGTTTACAACATGAAACTTTATATGCATATATTACGTATACGCCATGTCTTCGATAATAAAATAAAATTTTCTGCAGCTTCGCAATTTAAATCAACCATTAAATTTTGCATCATTAAACCGTTATCAATAATGAAGCTGATATAGCGTGCTTTGGTGATAAGTATATAACTTGGTATAAGAGTGCATTTAAGACTACCTAAAGTACTTCCAGCACACTCACACGAACATATTAATCTGCATGTAGATAATACAGTGAACCATATCCATTCTTACTTGATTATAGTTGAAAATATTTGCCTTCACTCATCTCTTCATCTTCTTCTCTATTTAAGATGCTGCACTTACCGCTCAGTCATTCGCCAACAGGTGAAAGTCGAAGGTCTCATAGGCGAAATTTTACGTCGACGATCGAAGGGTGAATTACACATAGCACGAAGTGGCTGTTAACAGCAACATGGTGAAAGTGGCTGAATAGAGTAATGATGCTGGCCTTCAACCGTTCTCCGCCAAGTGCGTGCGTCTCCCGGCACATGTGGAAGTTCAGGAAAATCACACACACATCATTGCTCGAAGGAACTGTAAATGATGTGGCAGCTCCCGTCATTGTACGACATTGACCACTTTCAGCATTACTGCAAGGATTTGGGAGAATTTGGTCATCAATTGTGAGTATATTTGCCATGAAAAATGCACACATTTGCCGGAATTTGTACGTACACATACACGTGCGAGTGCGCATTGTAGCAGAAATTCAATCAGAACGTTATTAATACTACTCCTGGTAATTCCGTTTGACAGTATAAATATTTCCATTGTGACAAGGTTGGTGTTATATTTTATTCATAAAATAATACCTTTAGGGCTATCGAAATTCGATGCTTTAGAAAACTGAAAATTTCAGTTAAAAATTTGAGTAATTATTCAGAATTTTAAGTAAAGTTACATTAATACCTTCCATAGACAAGAAATCCATGACCAAAGATTGATTTATCGTTTAGATATGAAGCCAATAGCATGATATACTTTAGTCTGACAAGAATTTAATGAAATTATGGCAACTAGACTAATAATTGTTTAAAAATCCTATTTACTTGCATGAAGCGTTTGAAAATTTTCAAAATTTTCGCTTCTTAATAGGTTTATTTCATGTACTATACTATGTACTAGTATATCTCTCAAATCATTCAAGCTATGTTACTCAAATTTGTACTGGATATGTCAATTCGACAATTGAACTGGCCGTATCATTTTGACAAAAATAGATGATTTTAACCACTTCCACTCTCTGTATTTTTGTTTTATTAAAAACTACAAAAAGTATGCGGCAGACACGTTGAGTTTAACATCCAGCATTAGATTTATATTTCGGGTTGTTATAATGTTGAACCAAAACTTTCTTCTTTGTAAGCACTAGAATTCAAATAGATAAATTTGACTAACCCTAGGTTTCACTGAGGGCGATCACATATTGCACTTAACCACAGGAGGCAATATTGGAATCCTTTCCACGCATTTCTAAACAAAGCTTTAAAATATTTCCACATGAACATTGTGACAAGCTTTCAAATTACGCTGTGCCATTGTTGTTATTTTAACTTCTGGTGGGCACAATTACAAACAAGGTTAAATAAGAAAACTTTGAAAAATTTGTTTTGGCACCATTTGATTTAATTTTTTTGTATTTGCGAATAAACGGTGAACTCATATTGTGCGTGGGTTGTGTAATATTGCACTCTTCTATATAGCTAAACTTTGCATTTTCTGAAATTTAAAGTTTGCCACCTCAGCCACATTACATAACAACAAGTGTGAGTATAAATAGTAGCATCTGCAGCTGTAATAGTTATAAGAACAAAAAAGAAAATAACCACTGAATCGATGCTTATGGTCTGTTCACGCGGTCATTTTGGTTTTTTGAAAATTTTCTGTTTAACCAAAATGTAGAAAGCTTATAAAGTTTGTTGCAGTAAGCCATCGAAAGGTTTTGTTATTAAAAAATTTAAGTTATACACTAAAGATGGTAAAGCGTTCGTTTAACCAACCAGCCTCATCAACAAATCATTAGCGGCCATAAACTAACTACAAGGAGGTATTGAAACTCTTGCAATTTGGCAGCACCCAAACTTTTCAGCGCTGACTTTTATTCAATAGTATTCTTTTATTTGCACTCCCAATTTCAGTTTCTATTGCCACTTACTTCTTTCTTCATTTCTTCAAACTTTTTCGCACACTTCTAAATAGTTCCATTAGACTAAGGGAAAATGCACGAAAAAGGGTTTTAGAAGCTTTAGTTTTGCATTGCGGTAATGGCACAGAACCGCTTTACAAAACTTTATTAGCACGTCAGTTGAAAAGATTGCTATAAATATTTGATAAATGTGTCCGAAAACTTATTTGAATAGCAAGAATGTTAAATAATTTTATACAAGTATAATACACCGTTCATATAGATTACGCAAATGAACAAATCCAAGAATGACACTGCGTTCAAACGGATGAGCGAACACGGCAGAAGCAGTGTACTTTCCGTTAGTGAATGCATTAAAGTAAGCGCATACAGATTGATTGCCTGTCATACTTATTTAATCTAGTTTTTTTTTCGTTTTTTCTTATATATCTCAAGACCGCAAAACATATTACTGTGAACTTGGGTCCAGTGTTGTATGGATGCCTTACTTTCTGTAGCGCTTGTAATAACCACTCTATCATTTCCCTATCAGTATAACTGTATGCAACACTTTGGAAACAATGGGTGAGTTGTGTCACCAGTAAGACGTTATATGTCATGTACTGCTGCTCCCGCCTATTGACTTTGAATTCATTCTATAATAAGTAATTGAATATTGGGGATATTCGAATATATTTATAGTCTGAGTGAGAGGACACTGAATAGTTGACCGTCATAGGTCTTCGGCATTCATTAAATTATTAAATAGTGATTCTAGGAACTAGACCTATGGAAAAGTAAAACATACCAGTCCTAAATTGCCTTTACAAGGCAAAAACAGTATTTTTTATTCGAATACTATCGTATAAGCTTTCAGCGATAATCCAGAACGTTAATTCATTTATACCCTCGAAACATGTTACCACATGGAGCAATAGATTTGTTCACTTTATTTATGTATTGTTTATTCCACTTAAAATAAATTGCTATTTTACTGGGTAGTCAAAAAAGTCTTTTCAGATTTTGTCAATAGACGTCGTTGCAGTCGTATTTCTTCAGTGCTAGGAATCACATTGTGTCACACCATATAGTGTTGCAAAGGTGAGATTTTAAGCTTCACTTAACCATAAAAAAAATTAAGTTCGGGGAAGTTGGAAAAAACTTACATCTGTTCAAAAATGAGTGAAATGAATGATGAAATTCGCTAAATTTTGAAATTTTTGTATAAAAAAGGGAAGAATGCAACGCAAGCAAGCAATGAAATTTGTGAAGTTTACGGAGACGATGCTGTATTAATTTGTGTAGCACAACGCTGTACCGCCTGCTTTCGCTCTGAAAATTTCGAAATTTCCTCAGTGTAAAGAAAGTTTTACACTAATGGAATAATGTCTCTAGCGGCAAAATAACAAAAAATGGCCGACCAAAATAGTATATTGTATATTTGATTATTTATTTGGTAGTATAAATATAAAAAAAAAATTGGTCGAAGTTGTATAGTACAACGGGTAGGATTAGATAGTAGCATGTGGTTAAATAGATTTTTAAAAAGGGGTGATCCCGCTCTTAAGTGTTTTAATATACATATTCCACAACAGCTTCAGCTAAATGGCCCAAATTTGCTCAGAACAAATATTATTGTTATGCTTTCTGACAGTGTAAAACTGATAAAAACCACACCCAAACATTAAATTTCCACTCAAAAGATATGGAAAGAGCATCATAAGAGCTGGTATCAAAATTGAAAAATGGGTGTGGCATGGCTCCTTTTATATATCTCAAGACCTGCTCGACCAATTTCAATCAAACTCGATACTCAACATTATGCTGACTTTTCTATCTTACGTTGCGAATATGGACGAAATCGGGAACAAACCACGCCTGCTTTCCATATAACACAAATTAAATTCCATATTGTTCTTCCAGATTCCACAAGTATAAACGAATAATTATCCCAGCCTAAAATTGCTCCAAATCGGATCACATAATATCTATATGTAATATATAATATTTAATAAGATACCACAAGTGATTGCAATCGTTTCATCCTTTCGTCGAATAATTTAATTCTTTCACGACATATAAAAATTTCCAATAACTAAATACTTGCCATAGTATAAAATGTTCGGTAACACCTTATTCCTACCTTACTTGTTACATATAAATCGACATAAATTCGTCACGCAGAGTATTTGAAATATAAAAGTGGAAGGAATAATGATTATTTTTCTTGTCTTATCAACATATACAAATTTTTAGGATTACTTGTGGAAGTTACAGCTTCAGTTTAGCCAGAAAAAAATTGTTACTTCAACAAGAAGTTATTATTTTTTTATTTTAAATGCCACCACTTATAAATTTAGGAAATATAGAAAAGATTTAATAATCTAATACCACAATAGTATTCTATCTAACTGTCTCTCAACGCATGTAGAAACTATTAATATTATAGCTTTTATTATACTAAAATCTGTCATTGTCTGCTTTTTCTCTTTTACAGGCAAGAGTTCAATTGCTGCCATTGGCGCACCCGACAACAAATAGTCAAAAGCCGACATTGTATCTATCCCTCATTACTTGACAATTATCGTTTGCATCATTGCGATCGTTTACTTTATCATCTACATACAATTTGATTTTTGCGCTACGTTGCACTGTAAAGTAATTATATTTCAAGGAGATGAACTTCATCAGCAGCACCAGTGTGGCTGCTAACACCGTAATACCAACATTGATACCCTATCAGAGAGGAAATTTGGGACAATTTAAGTTATAAATTTCGATCTATTTGCATAATTAATTTTTAATGAAAACAATTTTTACAATAAATAACGCCCATGTGTGAATTTAAGAATCAATGGAGTACATATGAGTTTACATATGAATACAGTACCAACAACAACAAAAAAAAGCAATGAATGTTAAATATTTTCAAGTCAATATTTACCTAAGATTATAAACACATACATAATTTGTTTGCAATATTTGAATAAAGAACATATAGGGTGATTTTTTAAGAGCTTGATAACTTTTTTTAAAAAAAAAACGCATAAAATTTGCAAAATCTCATCGGTTCTTTATTTGAAACGTTAGATTGGTTCATGACATTTACTTTTTGAAGATAATTTCATTTAAATGTTGACCGCGGCTGCGTCTTAGGTGGTCCATTCGGAAAGTCCAATTTTGGGCAACTTTTTCGAGCATTTCGGCCGAAATAGCCCGAATTTCTTCGGAAATGTTGTCTTCCAAAGCTGGAATAGTTGCTGGCTTATTTCTGTAGACTTTAGACTTGACGTAGCCCCACAAAAAATAGTCTACAGGCGTTAAATCGCATGATCTTGGTGGCCAACTTACGGGTCCATTTCTTGAGATGAATTGTTGTCCGAAGTTTTCCCTCAAAATGGCCATAGAATCGCGAGCTGTGTGGCATGTAGCGCCATCTTGTTGAAACCACATGTCAACCAAGTTCAGTTCTTTCCATTTTTGGCAACAAAAAGTTTTGTTAGCATCGAACGATTAGCGATCGCCATTCACCGTAACGTTGCGTCCAACAGCATCTTTGAAAAAATACGGTCCAATGAATTCCACCAGCGTACAAACCACACCAAACAGTGCATTTTTCGGGATGCATGGGCAGGTCTTGAACGGCTTCTGGTTGCTCTTCACCCCCAATGCGGCAATGTTGCTTATTTACGTAGCCATTCATCCAGAAATGTGCCTCATCGCTGAACAAAAATTTGTCGATAAAAAACGGATTACGGAACACTGATTTTGGTAATAAAATTCAATGATTTGCAAGCGTTGCTCGTTAGTAAGTCTATTCATGATGAAATGTCAAAGCATACTGAGCATCTTTCTCTTTGACACCATGTCTGAAATCCCACGTGATCTGTCAAATACTAATGCATGAAAATCCTAACCTCAAAAAAATCACCCGTTATAAGGAAGGATTAGGGTTAATTTGGATATAACCACACATTTTATACTCTCACAAATTGCAACATTCAGACGCATTCAGGTATTGGTAGAACTTTATAACGAGTTATCCAAATTTATAATATTTTTTTTCAATAGGCTTTTTTGACAGATCGCGCAATTATTTATATTAGATATACTCGTATGGGCTAAGGGAATGCTGTCATCACAGAAATGTTCTTCCCGAAGACCAATACAAAAAACTCACATATTTTAAATGAATTCGGTAATCAATTCGGTATAAGCAAAGTGCACTTATATCCGGATATTTGGCGTCTGCATACTTGAAAAGTATGGGCGTGATTGTTGATTGCTTTTACTACACTATATACAGACATATACTTGTACATGATCCTATATTTATCTCGCTTAGTTTTGGGTGATACAAATATCAAACAGTTCACCTACTGAACTATTGTAATATGCTGCGATAAAATAAAAAAGAGACTAAATGGATATTAACTTGACTGCAAAATATTATAAAGCAACTAATAAACTAACTAATGTAATTAAAAGCAAACAATTTTGTATCAAAATTTTTACAGTTATAATAAAAAGAAATACGTTATTTCACTCATACACGTACATTGGTACTGAATATTGAAAAAAAACATTAAATGAAATTATATTTTACCAATGACTAGCAATTTCCGGAGTTTTGCATTAACATTAGTTTTTAATAATCACTACATATTATAAAACAAAGTCACTTTTTCTGTCCTTATGTCCCCTTAAATGTTTAAATCTTGAAAACTAAGCAACTGATTTTGATCCGGTTTTTTTTAATAGATAGATTGCTTGAAGAGGAAGGTTTATGTCATTATAATGTGAAGAAATATATAAAGGGGGCGTGGCACTCGGACAAAATGTGGTAAAAAACCATACATTTTTTGTTTACACAGCCATACCTCATAAACGAATCCGCCGATTAAAATGAAACTTACTTGAAGTTAAACTTTGAAATATTTACTTTCGTTCTGCATCAAAAAAAATAGTTGATTCATTTCTTATTTAACCAAAATTGTTTAAACAAGAGCAGCACTTTTTCCAAAAAAAACTGTTTGTGTGTTTGTTCGCTGTCAACCGAATGAAACATTAGAAGTTATGTGGGAATCTCATCCCACCTCATTCGTGTTGAATTAGACCGTATGGTGAAAGAACTCGGTACGTGCACATTTATGTAAGTACATATGTACGAATCTCTCGCATCTAATGTTGCTGAACTCATTTCAAATTTTTAGGCTGTTCACGGTAAGGTGGTTATCGGGTTATGTGCTTATTAGATTAAAAATAACCTCTATGCTCCGTGAGCACCCTATGTTGTATGGTTATTTGCTTATGTTTACACAAACAGCTGTTCATTGTTTACAATTTTAGTTCAATGAAATTTGATTTCGGCTTCCGTCCATTTTTCACCCCCTTTTCTCGCCGGCGCTTTCGTGTTTCTGTAGACACTAAAATTAGAGTATAAATAAATGACAAAAAGTGTATATTTATTTTGTACTTTGTGATTCTTATTTACTTTTGATAATTTTTGATGCTTTTCGTTGCTTTTTATTTCGATTTTAATTTGCTGATTGTGAACAAAAACCAGCTGTTAATAGCAGATTTTCCAATAAGAAATTCTAAATGGAAATGCCATTCGCTTAGTTTTATTTATTTTTTGTGCTGTCATTTTGTAAAATTCCAACGACTTTCTAACACTGGAAATAAGCAAATAACCACATAATCTGTAAACAAGGGCCTCGATTGGTCAACTTTGGTTATTTTGTAATACCGCATTTTGTTGTTGTTCACTTAATCACATAACCACATAACCCGATAACCACTTTATCGTGAACAGCCTATTTATTCAAATTGCATTCACAATATTTGTCACATTAGTAAACAGCTGATTCGAATATTGGTTTTGTGTATGTTCGAAAAGACGAAAATCCAATCAGAAAATCCAATGTGACACCATTTAAAATCAGAATTGGTTTTCAATTCTGACAGTTAAGCAATTTTGTCTTGGATTTCACAACACCCCTGATTATACATATGTATGTACATTAAATTTCTTCATCGAAATAAACCGTTCTCTTCACGTTCAATAATTAAAATACAGTTTTTGAATAGTTTTTATTGATTTGGAGCGCGTTAAATTTCAATCAATACAGCGTTTATCCTTATCCAATTAAATATCTTAAATACATTGTTGATTTAATATCAATAATTTTGAAGATATTACATCAGTAATTTTCTTATGTTTCTAAACGGTAAGTATTTACATATTTTTTACTGCGGCACATATTAATAATATGGCAATTTGTGCATAGTTAATCATACATACAGAACTGAGCAAATTTTATACTGAAATTATAAAGTCATGTCTGGAAGACGTCGTCGTTCGGACATAGGTCGAAGTACAATGAACGCCAGAAAACTACGTTCAGCAAGAGATGAAGAATCGTCAACGGAACGTGAGGCTCGCCTTAGTCAGGCTCGGGATAGATATAGAGCTGAGATAGAGAGAGAATCTTCAGTAGAGCGTGAGGTTCGCCACAGCCGGGATCGAGATAGGCATGCGGTTCAGAGAGCCAGAGAATCGTCAGTAGAGCGTGAGGCCCGATTCAGTCAGCTTCGGGATAGATATAGAGCTGAGAGAGAGAGAGAATCTTCAGTAGAGCGTGAGGCTCGCCGTACCCGAGATAGGGATAGACATAGAGTACAGAGAGCCAGAGAATCATCAGCACGAGTTACTAATTCATGGGTAAGTAAAGAAAATTCTGCCCTGAACTACGATCCTTTGATTTCTTACAAGGACGATCGTATAGTATCAATAGGTACTATGTCAGTAGTGTGTGAACATTGCTTAGCATTGAAATTCAAGGACGAATCGAAAGGCATGTGTTGCTTACAAGGAAAGGTCAAATTAGAAGAAATTCTCCCTCCACCTGAACCACTTCACTCTCTTCTTACGGGTGATCATCAGAAATCTAAACAATTCATGCGCAATATACGCCGTTATAATAATGCATTTCAAATGACCTCTTTTAAGAGTACGCAAGTAGTTGAGCGGGGGTTCATGCCTACATTTAAAATTCAAGGGCAAGTGTACCACTTAGCTGGGAGCTTGCTACCACTTCGACCCGATGATCACAAATTTCTGCAAATATATTTTATTGCAGATCCAGATACACAAGCATCTACGCGGTGTTCAAGTGTTGCACAGCCAATTGATAGAGATTTGATTAGATCTCTCCAAGATATGTTACATTCTCATAATTGCTACATACAGTCTTTCAAAACTGCGATTGAGAGTGTTCCAGCAGATACTCCTGACTTTAATGTCGTAATCCATGCAAATAAAGTTCCTGTTGGAGAACACAGAGGACGATACAATGCGCCTTCCACGAGCGAAGTAGCAGTGGTGATAGCCGGACAGCAATTTGACAAAAGAGATATTGTATTGCATAGTCGTGATGATAATTTGAAAAAAATTTCAGAGTTACACAGATCTTATGACAGCTTACAATATCCTTTGATGCTATGTCGTGGAGAAAATGGTTATGCCATTAATATTTCTCAAGTTGACCCAATCGGTGGTACACCTTTGCGTAAAACAGTGTCATGTATGAGCTACTATTGCTACCGTATAATGACAAGACGTAACGATTTCAACACTTTGCTTAGATATGGAATGCTAACAAACCAATACTTGGTAGATCAATATGCGAAAATTGAATCTGAGAGATTGGCCTACATCCGTAATAATCAAACTAAATTGAGAGCCGAAAATTACGTTCATCTTCAGGATGCTTTACAGGCGAATGAACACCACAACGGCATTGGGCAGTTGGTTATACTACCCTCATCATTCACAGGTGGACCTAGATATTTACACGAAAAATCGCAAGACGCCATGGCTTACGTCAGAAATTATGGCAAACCTGATTTATTTATAACTGCAACATGTAACCCAAATTGGGCGGAAATCAAAGAGAATATTAACACCAATTTAAATCCACAAGACAGATACGATATAGTTAACAGAGTCTTCCATTTAAAAGTACATAAACTCCTGCACCTCATTAACAAGTCTCATATATTCGGTCCGCCGCGCTGTCATATGTACACAATAGAATGGCAGAAGCGTGGCTTGCCACATGTACACCTGCTGGTGTGGTTAGTGAACAAAATTAGACCAAACCAAATTGACAGGGTTATTTCAGCTGAATTACCGGATAAAGATGAAGATCCTATCCTGTACGAAAACGTTAAGAAACATATGGTACACGGCCCTTGCGGGACTTTAAACCCGAATTCTCCATGTATGCGAGATTCTAAATGCAGCAAAAAATTTCCGAAGTCGTTCCAAACACAAACAAGTACTAGCGATGACGGATATCCCAAATATCGTCGACGATCGCCAGAGCAGGGTGGGCAAATTGCTACCGTCAAAAACAATGATATTGATAACCGATGGATCGTTCCCTATAATCCGCTCCTTTTGAAAATTTTTGATGCCCACATCAACGTGGAGTTGTGCAATTCAATAAAGTCAATTCAATATGTTACTAAGTACATTAATAAAGGCAGTGATCAAGCCACTTTCAGCATACAATCACCAAATGAAGTGGAAATATATCAGTCTGGACGTTACATCTGCAGTTCTGAAGCTGTATAGCGGATTTTATCATTCGAAATGCACGACCGGTCTCCCACAATTGTCCACCTTGCAGTTCATTTAGAAAATGGACAAAGAGTATATTTCACTGAGAACAATATACAAGAAGTTGTTAATAACCCGCGGGATACAACACTGACAGCATTCTTCAAGTTATGTGCTCAAGATGATTTCGCGAAAATACTGACATATGACAGAGTTCCAAGTTACTATACATGGAACCAGAGTTCTAAAACTTTTCAACGGCGAAAACAAGGTACTGCGGTTAATGGTTTCCCCGGAGTAAAAAAAACGGATGCTCTTGGCAGAGTCTACGTGATTCATCCCAACAACAGCGAATGCTTTTATCTGAGAATGTTACTTCATATTGTAAAAGGCCCGACATCCTTTGCTCACCTTAGAACTGTACAAGGTGTTGTTTACAATACTTATCAAGCAGCCTGCAAAGCTATGGGGCTCTTGGAAGACGATTCTCACTGGGAAAACACATTATCAGAAGCAGCTGTTTGTAGTTCAGCTGCATCATTAAGATATTTATTTGCCGTCATAGTAGTGTTTTGTCAAGTAACTGATTCTGTCAATCTATGGCATAAATTTCAAGAAAATATGGCCAGTGATATTCTGATTCGGCGACGGCGAGAGTTAAATTCAGATGATGTACAATATGATCAAAACATATTTGACGAAGAATTATTTGAATTAAACAAAGTAGTGCAACTACTTTCGGGCAAATCGATCAAGGATTTTGGGCTGCCGATGCCAGCTAATACTACTAACTCAGATTTAACTAACAGTGCCGAATATACAAGAGAAACATCATACAATCAAACGAGACTTTTACAAAATATAGCTCAAGATGAGCCACGATTAAACATCGATCAGAAAAAAGTATTCAATGCATTACTATCAACAATTGATAACAATGAAGGGAAATTGTTTTTCCTTGATGCCCCAGGAGGCACAGGAAAAACCTTTTTAATCAATCTGCTT
Organism: Bactrocera dorsalis; assembly: GCF_023373825.1. NCBI lineage: Eukaryota > Metazoa > Arthropoda > Insecta > Diptera > Tephritidae > Bactrocera > Bactrocera dorsalis. The sequence goes on along the minus strand of NC_064307.1, from coordinate 30,213,896 downwards.
TTAAAAAAAGTGAGATCCACCGGAAAAATTGCGATAGCTGTTGCGTCATCTGGCATTGCCGCTACGCTTTTGGAAGGAGGCCGAACCGCACACTCTACATTCAAGCTCCCGCTGAAAATCGCCACCAATGATGATAACAGCGTCTGTAGTGTTTCTAAACAGAGCAATCAAGGAAAATTGATGCGTGACTGCTCATTAATAGTCTGGGACGAAGCTACCATGTCAAACAAGACGTCTGTGGAAGCACTGGATAGGACAATGCGCGATTTGCGCAACAAAAATTCACCTATGGGTGGATGTACAATTCTGTTCTCAGGAGATTTCCGTCAAATCCTACCGGTTGTGACTCGAGGAACACGAGCTGACGAAATAAATGCTTCCCTAAAAAGGTCCAACCTTTGGTCACATGTCAATAAATTAGAGCTTAAAACTAATATGAGGGTTTCGTCATCTTCACATGAGAACAGGCTATTTCCAGAGATGCTGCTAAAAGTTGGCAATGGAGAATTAACACAAAGTGAGGGAAGGATTAACCTAGAAAACCTTTGTGTTTTGATAGACAACATCCAAGAGTTAGTCAACAATGTCTATCCTGACATTGATAACATAAGTTATAAGACAATATCTTGGTTTAAAGAAAGAGCTATTCTGTCACCAACTAACGAACAAGTAGATAAAGTAAATAACTTGATTCTTTCAAAGGTTGATGCGCCGACGAAAGTATACTACTCGGTCGATACTGTTCTCGATTTGAAAGAAGCTGTTCATTTTCCTACAGAATTTCTAAACTCTTTGAACCCGTCTGGACTCCCTCCTCACAAAATGGTGTTGAAAGTAGGTTGTCCTGTTATTTTATTAAGAAACCTGAATCCACCTAAACTTTGCAATGGCACGCGTTTGCTGGTAAAATCACTGAAAACTTTCATAATAGAGTGCACAATACTCACAGGATGTGGTACCGGAGAAGATGTATTGATTCCCCGAATCCCTATGATACCATCGGATTTACCATTCCATTTTAAACGTCTACAATTTCCGGTAAAGACATCTTTTGTAATGACCATAAATAAATCGCAGGGTCAAACTTTCAACGTTGCAGGCTTAGATTTGACCGTTGACTGTTTTTCACATGGCCAACTGTATGTCGCTCTTTCAAGAGTAACTTCAAGAGAAAACATGTTTGTATTGTCTAATGATAAGAAAGCTGTGAACGTTGTATATAAAGACATTCTGTAATATATTAATTGTTGTTGTAAAAATAAAACAAATATGTAAAAATGCAAAAAAATGTAGTGTATGAATTTAGATATTCCAAAGATAGCAAGGAAATCTTCATGGTATAAAGAAAGGGGAATTGTTTTACTCCAAATGTAACGCGTGCGGGCCACGGGCAGTAATGAATAAATCAAAACTACGGGATCGATTTTAATCATTTTTTCGGTGAGTGACATAGGCCTTATATTTTATTTCCGTGCGAAGCCGGGGCGGGTTGCTAGTGAATAATAATTAAAGAAAGATAAATATTTAATAAAAGTTTAAATAAAGAAAAATTCACTTTCATGTTTTTCAGTTATGGGGGGTTTCCGTCACAGGTTTAGCTAGTAAATAAATTTAGTACACACATAATATTTTTGTATTTTAATTACTTAACAAACAATACCGATCCATTAATTCGTTTAAGGTTTTTATAGCTTTTTATCGCATTCGCCACAAAGAATTTTTCAATATTTTCGCTGGATATTATTTTCAATGTTTCTTTTTTTTTTTTGATTTCCTATACATTAATAAGTAATATTTATTATCTTTTTTTACAATTTCTATAGTTTTTTTTTAGTTCGAAGTTTTAAATGAGTGTTTGAGAATAAAATTTTTGTTATAGATATGTATTATGGACCACTCACACTCACACTATCATAACTAAGCCCTATATTAAAGGTTTAATGTACATATCTCCTAAACTACTTAAATTCGCTCAGAACAAAGCACTGACATTGTAAAATTGGACGAAAAACGGTTGAATCCCCATATATATATTAAAAGCGCGATAAAACAAAAAATAACAAAAAAGAGCTTCTCACTTTAGGTCGACCTCAAGGTTTGTTCTTTGGCCATCATGAGGATATTTGGTCAAATACTAGAAGTCGTGAGCTGCTTGAGCCATATGTAAAATAATCGTTTATGACCACTCCCAAGTGAATGGCAATTAGAGAGCTTCCTCCCACCTACTTGACCGAAATGGATACTTGGTACAAAACGTTACCTAGTAGGCCGCCTTAGCACCTATGTCGAAATCGGAAGAAAACTATTCAAGTAAACAATAGCGAATATGTGGATCAAAATTACAATTGGGAGTTTTTTATGGAAAATATTGGTAATCTAATAGATTTAAAGGGTAATCCATTTGAGGTTGTCTGCTTTTTTAAAGAAAAACCACAGAAACTTCCAATTTAATTGAGCTTTTATTCTTATTATCGTTCCAAACACATTCTTTGATATTTATTTTCTTAAGATTATCTCTTTCCAATGTTGGCCGCAGCTACATCTGACATCCAACCACTGAGTCTAATTTTCGATGACACGTTCGAGCATTTCCACCTACATTATAACACAGTTGTTTCTAGCACGTAGAAGTAATCGAAATAGAAGAAATGAAGTTGATTATATAAGTATAACGCGAAATTATAGAGGCTTAATAATTAAATTTTTAGTTTTTAATAACAACATCGGAGTTGGAAAATTCGCAACCCCGATATAAATGTTTTTAGCGGTTGACGGATGGTATAAAGATATTTTCTCGATATAAACAAAAACGCTTTAAGATATTACGATTATATCCCATGGGAGTGTGATTTGCTTTCTTGTATTATGCCTGTGATCATGTTATGAGCAAAACACTGTGATGCTTAATTTAGTAAATATATATGTGTGACGAACTGTCCCTTCAAGTATATTCATTCGAAAGCTTGATTAAACCAACTAAGGCCAATTAAATATATTAAAATTTGCTTAAATGTCTCTGTCTATTTTCCCAAACAATTCATATTTACTGCCACAACAGTAATTCAGCTTTGCATGGATATTAGTTTTTTTACTGCAGTTTTTATTTCCTTTAACATATTATCAGTTGGCTTTAAACAACGGACTCCCAAGTTTCCTTGAGTGCATCGAATTCTGTACTTTGGGAATAAAAAGTTATAAGATTAGTAGTGAAAAGTGGTATATTGGCTCACTGAAATCAATGTTTGTATAAGAAGAAACATGTTTTGTGTACGCAGAAAGATTTAGTTTTGATTCTGTTTAATTTCAGAACCATAATATACAACATCGTAAAAAATATACAAGTAAAAAGGGTCAATACCGAACTTTCATACTTTTGCAAGTTGCAAGGATTACAGCCGGGGTTTGTTATATAAGATCTTGGACAACTAATATTCATTCCAAATACAAATATGTGCTGTTATTACAAAAACACACTCTCTCAATTGTATTAAGATAACTAAAATATTAGCCGATGTATGCGATGAATCAAAAACTATCCAACTCGAATCAATAGTGTTCAAACTTCAGCTTATGTGCCGAATATCTGGACTCAAGTGTCTTTATTTGGCTTTTACCAAAAATATTGGTAATGTATGAAATATTTAATTGAAATTTAGAAAGGATGCTTTCCTAGTAGTAGTATGTCTGAGTGCTATTTAATTGAATCGGGCCAATACCTCCCTTACTCCCATATACCAAATATAATATATAGATTTTCGGAATTCCGGATGACTTTATACTGCAAATATTGGCTAATATATGAGTTATCTTAATAAAATTAAACAAGTATAAAGTGTTCGTTTGTACCCGAACTAAACCTTGCTTTGTTGGTTTTTAGGTTTGTCAATTAAATTTTTCGTTGACTCACTAAGGAAATATTCGATATGAAACGCAAAGATCATAGTATTCAGTAGTCGTACACCACTCATGCCTTTTGTGGAGTTTGTCCATTTTAAATATCGGGTCTGCTTGAACATATTTTTTATGTACATATTTCTTTTATGCATGGATTACATAACAGTGTGGATGAGTGATTATCTAGTATCTTTAATTAAAATTTATATTTCTTGTATCCGAGCAACTTTTTGAAATATTCAGCTAATTGGCCTTTATTCTTTGGGTAGAGCGAGATATTCGTTGATTGAGATTAAAACTTTTCCAAATATTTCGAGCCATGAACATAATAATAGTCGAAAAAGCGTATTTAATACAAATATTGGGTTGCCAAAAAAGTTTTGCGGTATTTTCGCTAGTTGGCGCTGAAAGCGCGCAGTTCTAGTTTTATTCGTCGCATCGTGTCATGCTATACCTTTTTGGAAAGCGCATTTCACGCGCTAATACGTGTTTGATTGATTGTCGTTTCTTTTAAGTCGTTCGTGAGTTATAGCGTCGCAAATATGGAGCAAAATAAAGAGAAAATACGGCATATTTTACAGTACTACTACGATAAAGGCAAAAATGCATCTCAAACCGCCAATAAAATTTGTGCAGTTAACTTAAATGTTAAAGAAAGTGTTATCAACGTTTAAACTTCTCTACGAAAAAAAAAACCGAATGAGAGCTAAAAACAAATTTTTAACGTGGAAGTATATTTAAAATGCAAATGTATCGTTATATTTCAAACAATTTTAGCTATTGCGGCTTTATTATGGCCAATTATGTTTAATTCCATTGACCATACTGCAATGAACGAGAAAGTTCCTCTGTTGACAACATAGCTGTGGTGGTATTGACATAATGATTGATACAGGAGATGCTGAGGAAAGTTGTAGCCTTAAATGCAATTATGAGACTGCAGTCTGTGTGTTCAACAATATCAAATCAAGAAAAAACACTGCAACTTTTATTTATTTTCATAAGCGTATATTTTCTGTCCGTACTTCACTTCACGGCAGCTCGTCTCGCCTCGTTTCATGCCTAATTTTGTTTATTTGTGGCAAAAAGCAGCAGCGCAATTCAATTAGTTAACATTTTTCGAGTAGGTATAGAACCGCAACTAAGCCGACGTTGAAAGCGCCATTCTAGCATACATATAGACCAACGGAATTTGTACCAAATGCAAGTAACTAAAGTAAGTTGCAACATTGCCCTTCCGGCGCACACTGAAATTATGGCAGTCGAAAGAGAAAAATTGTTGCGAACATCTAGCAAAGGCAAAAGTGCCTCCTGCATTTAATGCAATCAAGTAAATTCATTCAAGCGGTGTTTTAGTGTTACCTAACTTCAATGACGTAGAGTGAAGCGGTCGGCAGTAAATAATGTATTCGACTACTTGACGCATTTTCATGTCAGAATAAGTAAGTTAAATTTAAGTGCATAAAAGTTAAAATGTTTCTATGTGTGAGTTCTGATTCCATATGTCTACACAGGGTTTGAAAATAAGTTTCAACTCGGTTCGATTTAAGTTTTCCTGCTTAAACTTGTTAATGTGCATATCCAAATGTATTCTCGGGATGTCTGTAAACAGTGAGACATTTAAATATCATACAATTGCAATTTATAATAAATGGCTGTTTCAAATTTATTTTCTGTTGTCTGGGTAGGTTCACAATTTTTCGCGACGTCAAAGCTGATATTGCTTTTGTTCTCTGCTTGAAATATATGTCTGTGTGCGAATTATTAACAACTTCAAGCATATTGCTTTAAGAACTTTGATGAAATACTGTTGACAAGTGCTTATATAACTGATTTTAGTTTATAATTGGAATAATTGGTTTCTATATTAAATATTACCCAATAATTAATGCTGGGTCTCTAGATGGATGATGGTGTTGCTAATAGTATGCTCAGTATGCCGAGTATGTTGAGCTCAGTAAAGAGCGCTAAAGACATGCTTTAAAGAACGTGACTTTTCGTAAAAAATTTGAACGATTTGTAAATGTTGTTCAGGCGTAAGTCTCACCATGATGAAATGTCAAACAATACTGAACAAAAAATAATATGACCGCTTGACACGACTCACGCGTCATCTGGCAAAAAAGTACTCCTTCGTGTATCACCTGTTATAACTAAAAAAAAAATCAAATAATGAATTTAAACAACAACGTGTTTCACGAAAATGATACAGTAAATGAAAACGTGTGAATCTCTACCAATGTATGGCCAATAAATATTGCTGAATAGTATTACAAAAATGTTAACAAAAGTATTTAAAAAAGAACATGTATAAATCTTTGCAGGTAGTATTTTTATCTAAGAGTCATTGCGCACTTCTTATTCGAAAGACCTTTCCCACTTTGTTCAAATTATTTATTCTGAGGTTACTACACCCCCTGAGTAAATACCAGAGAAAGAAATGGCACAACTACCCATTATGGCTGTAAGTGATACAAAGTTATTATATTTCCGTCTAAAGTTGCCCTGGATGCTTTGTATGTGTTAGCAAAGTCGTTTTCTTGCATCCTTTTGCTCTCCCATATCTCTATAAATATATGTGTATATAATACTTTTTACTTTCTTGAAATGTGTACATAGAGAAAGTGAATAAAATTTTGAAAATATAATAGACGCTTCTTAAATTTACTGCAACGGCAATGGAATAGATCAATGTTGAAGCAAACACAAGCATGCAGTAAGTTAGCAGAGATACGGGTAAAGAAAAAAAATTTGTAAAAAAGTATTCTATATTCAGCTTCTATACAAGGTGCTGTTTGAAAACTTAAATTCCGTTAAAATCGATTAAAAGATTATTTATTGATTCTCTACATTATTTTTAGAAAATATTCATAACTAACTTTATATACCATTATTCATTATTTTTCACTTCCAACTGCTTCTCAAAGCTTTACGCTTAATTTCTAAGCTATGGTGCAATTAAACACTATTACAGCTTCCGAACTTTTGAGGGGATATATTATAAGTAATTCCATAAATATTAAAGCTATTTATATTAAGGCGATAAGGAAACAAAATTTTTATGTAATCTTGTTGTTGGCTCTTTGTTCGAAGCTCAGTTTCGCACCGATAACACAAACATACTGACACTTAAAACGCAATAACTTTAATTCTAATCAATGAAATTTCATAAAATTCTCACTGGACAATCGGTAAAGATAACAGATTCTAATGCACTTGTTGATATATAGATGGCGCCATCAAGGGCATGAGCACAAAAATATCTCAAGTATGACATTTTTTTGTGCCTTTGCAAAATCTATAAACAGAAAGAATTAAAACAATTTGGGCTACTTGGGGTTTTTTAAAAGTTTATTTTAAACAAACTGTAATATTATTTTGCAACCGAATTGATACTAATAGTGCGTTTTTTAACTTTGAAAGTATAATGAAAAAATGGCGGTATTTTCAGGTCTTGACAAAACAATTATTTGGACACGAGTTTAAGAGTAGTTTTCTATACTGCTGCAACTGAAGAAATACACCGCAAAAAATGAATAAATCTTAACAAGTAACTATGTAAGCTGATAACTTATGCTTAGTTGTAGCTCAATCGACAAATCAGCAGTTCAAGTTAATTAAAGTACAACTCTTTCTCCTCATTTGAACTGCGAGATAATATTCGTATACTATAAAACAAGTATAAATTTTGGCAGAAAAGTTCCTGTGAAGTGAATAAAACATAAGAAAGCGAACTAAATGCAATGAATGTGCGAAAAAATACAATATTTATTCAAACTTTTTCCTTTGTAACGACAAATTGCCAGCTGTTGATGGTACAAGCAAAGATAAGCGCAGGCAAGCACCTATAACTTAGGTTATTCCATACAGTGCAAATTGCTGAAAATTGAGTAAATCGTAAAAAAAATTACGGTTTGTACATGTTTCTACAAATTATTAACACCTCAAGCCATAGCAAATATATAGAATGTATGGAGGACACAGTTTGCCAGATAGTGGAAAATTTTGTCAGACTTTATGGTGACAACTCGACAATAAGGTGCTAAATTTTATTTCCTTTACAGCTAAAGTGTGAGCAGGTCGTGTAAAAAGCCATCCACGACCTAATCGAAGGCAGTTCATTTGTGTTTACGTATGGTGTGCAGCGTCCAACTGTGTTAGATAAATCTATTTAACCAAGGTATTCAAGTATGCTTACAAGTAGCATGATAGCTAAAAATTCACATTTTCAAGATGCTCCATGTCTGTGCGTGAATGTGTTTCCGCAAAGTCATGATAAATTTTTAATATACTTTCAGCTTTAGATATCCTAAAAATATGCTTCTGAAATACTCCCAAAGTATAATAATCACCGCGGAAGTGGTAGACTATGTTTACACTTGCAATGATAGCATGGAATTGTAAATCAGTTTCTGCAGTGACAGTGTTGGCTGCTGTTGGCAGTTGAGGAATTGAATTCGTTGCAAAAGTGCACGCAAATTTAAGTGCTCCAAGAGTGCTGCATACATATGTACGTATGTACATACCTCGTTTGCTAATACATAAATAAATGTAGTCCATCTGTGGTGTACTAAATCAAATTCGAAGTGCTGTGTTTTCTCCATATTTTTGAATATGTTCAAATTGTTGGACAATAGGTTCGTGTAATATAGTAGTTTGAGGTTGATTCACACGACGTATGATGACTTATTAATTCATTATTGAGGTATCGACATCCTCAAAGTATTGGAAGTATCATTAAAAATTATTTGGGTAAACGAAAGCTCTGTATAAACAAGACTCCAGCCGTTTTAAGCGTAACAAAATGCATTGAATAAATTCCAACCTATGCCATATAGGTTGCTTTCAAATCCACTTTGTTCTCCAAAAAATATATTTTTAGCCAGTTTTTGTTTTTTTTTTTTTTGATTTTGTTAACCATGCTAGACATTTCTCTCCTTTCTTCTTCAGACTTATGCATTCCTCAAAGCTTACACAAAGTTTATTGGTGCTTATGATTTTTCTTCACCACGTTTTAATTTCAACGGACTTCGCATTCAATGGTTAAATGGTGCGTTTAATTAGATTTCTAAATTTAGTACAAATCAAGTCGTAAATGCAAAATTATTTCATTTCCCATTTACTTGTTACGTGATATCGAAAAAGTTCGATAACTTTGCTACTTTTTGTTGAATCCGTTTTCGCACTGTTGCTTAGTTTGCTTCTTAGTAGACAAAGAGAAAGACATTTCAAGATTTATTGTTCCTTTGGGTTTTCCCTTTTAAACTATTTCCGCGTATGCGTTCTGTTTTATTTTCATGTTTGCTGAAATTTGGTTTCTAACCTCAAAACAGAAGACTATACGTAATTTCCTTAACGCAGTAGTCACGTTTGCCAAATAAATATCCAAACTGCCAGCAACAACAAATTCAAGATCACCAAAAGTTAAAGAGTGCTGCAATTTTCGAAAGTCAACTTAAAATTCAAGGAAGTGTCAAAAAGTTAGTGAAAAGAAGTAAACTGCCGCCATTTGACGGTTGATTTGACAGGCCAAGAGGCGGTTTCAAATGCCCACAGTCAACAATAAGCAGACAAAAGTCAGTAAAGCTGGTGCAACAATAACTCAAATCAATATCTCACTAGTACACACACACATTTTCAACAATAATATAGGGTGAAAAAGCGGATAAATTTCGGATTGTTGTTTGTGTACAGCTAGAAAGATCTAATATAATTCTCAAGTACCAAAAGCTTGTGTGTGCGACTCTTTGTATTGTATATTAAGAACTTGATACAGCGTTGAGTTGTTAATTTGTTAGCTCAACCAAACGACGAGGATTCGAAGCTACGATAAAAACAGTAAAGGGTTAAGTACTGAACGGTTCCAAAGCGTGTGACTGTGCATTAGTTTTCTCATTAATTATGCGAAGGAAATTGTTTGCAAGAAATTAATGAATTAGCAATAAGCTGTTAATCCTTGTGAGCTCGGTAGCGAAATATGTTCACAAAATTTTACTGATCCTGTTGGTTTTTTTTGTTATGATATTTGTTTTTGATTTTATATTGTATGTATAGTATATTGTTCATTCGCAATGATTTCGCTTCTGATGCCACTGGAAATGCCATACAGGGAGTACAATAAACTTTCAGACAAGTACTGAGCTATTTTATTGGCAGCATATTTGTCTTTGCAGACTGTCTTTGGTTCATTGTCGTTGTATCCTGTTATTATTGTCTTATTCTGATCTTTCCTTTCAACTCTTTACTCTCGTTGGTAGTTGGTTTTTGCCGGTAATAAGTCATTGTCGTATTAATGCCTTATGGTTGTTTTGTGGTTATCTTGGCAATAAACCAATTTTTATGCGTGACCGATTATTGTTTACAGTTATCATGTTTTTACATTTTATTTGCAATTCTGTTGTTCATATTTCGCATTACAGGGAATAGAGACATAAAACGGAATTTGAAAGCATAAAATCTGTAAATTCGAAATATGCAAATTGTTCACAGGATTTAAATTTTGTTGTCGCTTATATACTATTTTCAAAGGATAACAATACCAAGATCCATTTTTCGATTGCAAAAGAAAAATTGTGACTTATTTCTAATTTAATTAGTGATATTTTTCTGTAGAATTGAAAGTTTTACTATGGAATGGAAATTGGGTCGTTGTTTGAAATGATTAAATACATAGCAGTAAAAGAAATAAATATATTTTCGAAATATAACTTCATTGCTGTATTCTGGGTTCAAAACTTTTGAATAATAAATAAGAGTTACAATATACAAATAAAGTGAACCCACTCTTGATAATGATCACTACCATCGCTTATCTAGCTTCATTGATTTGTCAAAGTGCTGTCTCGAAATATTGAAGTATAAAATTAACTGAAGTCCGCAGGTAGGTTGAGAAAAGCATATTTTCCAAAAGCGACCATGAAGCCAGTGCATTTTATTTTCTTGGCTAAATTTTCATTTCATAATTTTTTTACTTCAAAGATCAAAAGCTGAAACGTTTGGGGCATGTTCATTCGCCAGCCAGTTAAGTATGCGTGTTAATTCATGCTTGCAACTCACATGCATTGCTTACTTAGATTGGTTCATGACATTTACTTTTTGAAGATAATTTCATTTAAATGTTGACCGCGGCTGCGTCTTAGGTGGTCCATTCGGAAAGTCCAATTTTGGGCAACTTTTTCGAGCATTTCGGCCGGAATAGCCCGAATTTCTTCGGAAATGTTGTCTTCCAAAGCTGGAATAGTTGCTGGCTTATTTCTGTAGACTTTAGACTTGACGTAGCCCCACAAAAAATAGTCTAAAGGCGTTAAATCGCATGATCTTGGTGGCCAACTTACGGGTCCATTTCTTGAGATGAATTGTTGTCCGAAGTTTTCCCTCAAAATGGCCATAGAATCGCGAGCTGTGTGGCATGTAGCGCCATCTTGTTGAAACCACATGTCAACCAAGTTCAGTTCTTCCATTTTTGGCAACAAAAAGTTTGTTAGCATCGAACGATAGCGATCGCCATTCACCGTAACGTTGCGTCCAACAGCATCTTTGAAAAAATACGGTCCAATGATTCCACCAGCGTACAAACCACACCAAACAGTGCATTTTTCGGGATGCATGGGCAGTTCTTGAACGGCTTCTGGTTGCTCTTCACCCCAAATGCGGCAATTTTGCTTATTTACGTAGCCATTCAACCAGAAATGAGCCTCATCGCTGAACAAAACACGCGCGCGAAACACATTTCGAACCGAACACTGATTTTGGTAATAAAATTCAATGATTTGCAAGTGTTGCTCGTTAGTAAGTCTATTCATGATGAAATGTCAAAGCATACTGAGCATCTTTCTCTTTGACACCATGTCTGAAATCCCACGTGATCTGTCAAATACTAATGCATGAAAATCCTAACCTCAAAAAAATCACCCGTTATATTAATGATTTTTTGCTCATAAGTATGGTTCGATTTTCAAGGTCTCTAAATTCAGTTTTCTCATCAAAACAAACTTAGGTACTTCTCATATGAAAATTTTCTTCGATCAATTTTTTTCGTTTTTCACCTTCATATGTTCGCTGTCATTGGCTTTGTGAAGATATTGGATTATACATTTTCGACAGATCGAAATGGAGTTACCAAACGCACTATTCTTGCAATATTTTACTACAATAAATGACGTGGCTCTTGATTTATGAACTATAAATGTAAATAATTAGAATGAATTTAAAATTGTTATATATGAGAACAAGTCGTGATTATAGTCCTGTTGCTTAAGTTATGCTTGCAGATATTATACTATAATAAAATGGTATATAAGAAGGTCAAATTCTCATGTGATTTGGATTTATGAAGTATCAGACTGACCTAAAAATGGTTAAATTATTTATCCAAGATTATTAAAAACTAGCTGACCCCGCAGCCGTTGTCCTGCGTGAAATTATATGGTTTGTAATGAAAAGAAAGTTAAATTTCTCATTTCATTTTTTTTTTTCAATGTAACGCAGCTTTATAAATAACATTTTTCGGTTTCTGTTCCGGTGTACAGAAAAGATGGTTTTCCAACTCGTTAAAAAAATCATATCCTATTTTTTTCAGTAACATAACTTATAAAATGTATGAATTACTACCATTAAATTTATATCTTACGTAATGATTAAATCTAATATAATAACCTCTGTTTCTTTTGTTTCACTGTACACGTACGGATGAATTTTTCATGTAATTTAAGCTTTTAAAAGAAAACAACAAGCGAAAGCAACAACTCAATAACAACATCACTGGGACGAATTGTAAACATGTATTGGTAACTGACAGATTTTGCGGAAAACAAGAGATGTACTTGCAGGTTCCCCACAGCTGTCGTGGTAACAAGGTACGGAAACCAGAACAGAAAAAGGTCAATATCAAATTAGCTCGCGAAGCGTTAACAACGGTAATGTGATATAACACATGTGATCTACAAAAGATTGAGCGAACATAATTACACTCACATCCAATATTCATATAGTTTATTTATTATTTTCCGGTGTACCGTTTTTGTTTTTTTTTCTTTGAGAAAATGAAATACTAATTATTAATGGGAAAGTAAAAAAGATATCTCTCTGCAAATTTGAGGATACCTTGCTAATTAAACTCATCGTCTTTTCAAGCAAACTAATCAGACCCCATTTTTCGAATTTTGAGTGCTGCTCAGCCAATGCGTGTCCAATCGACGAAAACAAATGCTAGCTGAAGGACCCAAGTCTGGTGTATATGCCGGGTGAAGTAGCGGCTCCCAGCCAAGTACTTTGATTGTATCCTGAACCGATTTCGCTTGTGTTGAGGTGCCGTGTCTTCTTGTCTATTTTTGTCATTTTTCTAATTAATAATTTTTTGTCTGTGTTTATTAGTATTAACAGATCTACTAGATTTCAGATGCTCATGTTATACCACACACTTCTGATGCCATCAAATACAGAGCATTGCCTTCTTACCAAATCGATTGGTTTTTGCAGTCGATGTTCATGAATGTTCCGGAGTAACCCAATATTTTCTTCATTTTGGATTCTTAAAATCAATCCATTTTTTATCGCCAGTGACAATTCGATGCAAAACTGATTTTTTTCGTGTCTTTGAAGCAAACATTGTTTGTTTTTTAGGTTTTCAATTTGTCTTTCATTCAATTCATGTGGCACCCATTTTCTAAACTTTTTGATCTTTCTCATAGCTTTCGAATGGTTAGAAATTATTTACATTTAACATTGTTGTCATTTACTTTTAACTCAAAGTATCATTTTAATCCAATACTGCTTGTAGTTCGGCACCTTCAAACTGTTTTGGTGGTCTTCCACGTTCTTTATTTCTCACATCAAAACATTTAAACCATTTTGTATGTTGTTTTCGATAGAGCTTGATCACCGTATGTCTCAACAAGTATTCGACGCGACTCTTCCTTTTCTTTATATTGAAACAAAAAAATAATATTTTCCGCAAATCATCACTTTTCGTTACAAAATTGGGCATTTTCAGCCTATTGAAAAAATATAACGTCGTTTGTTCAGTGATTTTAAGCTTATTAAATACATTTGACAGACGTCATACCAACTAAACAGAAAAAAATTAAGGTACAACAAATGTTCTATACCATTACATTTGTACCTTGACAGCAACGCAAACATCATAACGGGTGATTTTTTTGAGGTTAGGACTTTCATGCATTAGTATTTGACAGATCACGTGGGATTTCAGACATGGTGTCAAAGAGAAAGATGCTCAGTATGCTTTGACATTTCATCATGAATAGACTTACTAACGAGCAACGCTTGCAAATCATTGAATTTTATTACCAAAATCAGTGTTCGGTTCGAAATGTGTTTCGCGCGCGTGTTTTGTTCAGCGATGAGGCTCATTTCTGGTTGAATGGCTACGTAAATAAGCAAAATTGCCGCATTTGGGGTGAAGAGCAACCAGAAGCCGTTCAAGAACTGCCCATGCATCCCGAAAAATGCACTGTTTGGTGTGGTTTGTACGCTGGTGGAATCATTGGACCGTATTTTTTCAAAGATGCTGTTGGACGCAACGTTACGGTGAATGGCGATCGCTATCGTTCGATGCTAACAAACTTTTTGTTGCCAAAAATGGAAGAACTGAACTTGGTTGACATGTGGTTTCAACAAGATGGCGCTACATGCCACACAGCTCGCGATTCTATGGCCATTTTGAGGGAAAAACTTCGGACAACAATTCATCTCAAGAAATGGACCCGTAAGTTGGCCACCAAGATCATGCGATTTAACGCCTTTAGACTATTTTTTGTGGGGCTACGTCAAGTCTAAAGTCTACAGAAATAAGCCAGCAACTATTCCAGCTTTGGAAGACAACATTTCCGAAGAAATTTCGGGCTATTCCGGCCGAAATGCTCGAAAAAGTTGCCCAAAATTGGACTTTCCGAATGGACCACCTAAGACGCAGCCGCGGTCAACATTTAAATGAAATTATCTTCAAAAAGTAAATGTCATGAACCAATCTAACGTTTCAAATAAAGAACCGATGAGATTTTGCAAATTTTATGCGTTTTTTTTTTAAAAAAAAGTTATCAAGCTCTTAAAAAATCACCCTTTACTTGTTAGGAATAGTCACTTTCGGTTTCCACATCCAAAATTAGCAAGGAACTATCTCTTACATAACAGTCGAAAAATTACTGTAACCGAGTGTAAGTCACTCTAAGTACTTATTTTCTAAGTCCCAGCGAATCTCTAACTACACTTTAAGTTAGCTTAATAGAATTTTTAGTGTTGATCCTTATCTTCCCCATAGATCTCTCTTATAGTCTGAAATGATTTCTGCTCTTGCCTTTGACTTTGGACCGCCTTTACTCTTTATTATACTTATGACCGCTTTTAAAGCTACACTTCTGGTTATATGATTATCTAAACTTTTGCAGTAAATTTTAGGTATTAATAAACTGTCTACGTTTCTTGAAAGAAAAAAGGGATTCAGCTCAGTAATTAAGAATATTTCTTTACAATGCATTTATCTCCATCTTGCATTTTAAATAGACTATACGAGAATGAGTCATGGTACTGAGTATCAGTTGTCCTAATGAATATGTGTGACTCTCCTTTACTTGCCGTTGTATGCGATTTTTTGTTACTTTTCTCTAAACGCACATCTCTATTTTTATCCTCGTACTCCTTTATATATACACAATCATGGCCGTACAGTTTTTTAAACTTGTATACCCATATATATTTTGCTAAGTAACTCAGTAATATTTTCACCTTTAACCAGGCTCGTTATTTTATAAGTGGATCCCCATAAACACAAATAAATGTCTGAAAGTCTAAAGGCAAATACGATTGCACAAAATACGAGAAAAATTGCAGATTTGTTACCTCGTAGTGGAGGTTCAACTAAAGCTGGCGAGAAGCACTGAATTTACATTTGCTTGTCGACGACTCAATACCAACTGCAGCCATGGAAATGAACTGAAAGCCAACTGTAGGCAATTAATTTGAATAAAGTTGAAATGAGGATTTGTATGCTACATTGCGAAAGGTAAGATAGTAATATTGGCTGCCTCATTCAAGGTTTAGGTGTGAACTGCATTTTCAGTATTCACAAAGTTACACTTCGTAAAATCATATTAATATCACTCATACGCCTGGTAGTACACTTAATATTTGTTTTTCCAACGGATGACGAATAAAAGAAAAAAGTCGTCATGCATTTTTGAAAAATAATATTATAATAAAAATAATAAAATGTTTGGGTTAAACTGAAAAATCAACAAATGCTAAGTTCTCGCAGAACTTCTGTGTGTAGCATACAAAAAGGTGGCTAAAGGTGGCTTTAGCACGTGACTCTTTCGAAAAAGAACTAAAATAGTTGCGTTACAAAGCCACCAGTGTCAAAGGTATTAGCGATGAGTGCATGTTTGCTTACTAATTCGACTCACGTTTCGGCACAATATTTCACAGTTGTGGTGGAATCTAAGGTTAAGCCACACTTAGGCAAGCCATTTTTCTACTGTTGTTAAGTTTTTTTTGGTGCCAAAAGTAAGAATTTTTTCAATGCACATTATTCAATTTTTTGCATTGTAAAAAATACTGTGACACGGCGTGGTACTGTCTACCTTTACATGAAATCCTATTTCTATGAAAATACTAAACTCATTTCAACCAATATTTGGTGCGAAGATACCAAACATTGCTATCAACACTGTGAAAACGATAATTTGTTCTAGTTGGTCACTTACCTGAAATAATTTTTAACACATTACGAAAATTTTTGGCTATAACTTTAAATTTTTACGTCTCCTTTTTGCTTGAAAACCACTTGTTTATTAAAACACCCAATACTGGAAAAATGCCGAGCTTAGTGAATAATTTCTTTAAATCTGTGTATTAAAGGACTAGACGCGATTTAAAATGCTTGGCTTTTGCTGGAGTTCCAGTACCAGTTCTGTGTTAAAAAAACCAACCTTAGGGTTGTGCGCTGGAATTTTGATTCGTCACAATGTAAAGGATGATCTGTCTCTACTAGGTTTAGGTAATACATTCAACCATTAGGCGAACAAAACCATTATACTCTTTAGCAACATGTTGCAATAGTATAAAAAAGGAAAAAGAAAATTTAGTTATATGTACGCAATCTTTTAATTTTTACTCAAAATAAATAGCACAGAATAAATTGAACAAGTAGCAGTATAGACTTAAGTGACCTTTACTGATATTTATAAATAATTGCGCAATGAAAACAAATAAAATAAAGGTTACGGCTGAGTATAGTCCCAGATGTATTTTTGATATGCTATTTGCTGTACTGATAAAATTTTGACAATTTGTGCAAATCGTATAATATATACGGTTGCCTTTGTTTGAGGTACCTTCCCTTAATGAGAACAATCAATATTTTGGATATATCGATAAATGTGTTTTTATGTCTACACAGCAACTAATGCTCAAAGGAGATTGATGGCCGGTGCTGTTTCCATATAGTTCTTCTTTAAACAGATAATGAGCGCACTTTGAATATTATTAATACAATATTGCTGTAATATGGGATTATTGGGATTATTACTAGATTTTAGCTATCGTAACAGTGAATCTTTTAATGGCAAAAACGAATTGTTGACAAAACTTTAACAATAACTATATCATATATGACTATATACATTAACCATATTTTGAAATGGGATGCAAAAGTTTTTATTTTGGTTTTTAGTTTTAAAACAACACGTATCGCCGTGATCGCTAAGTCATATTTGTCCTCAAGAGGTTAACGAACACGTGCACTAACTGTCATTAATAGATCTTAAGCTATTTTTAGTGTGGGCAAAGTTTATACTTAGTTGCTGAACATAAGCTTCTAAGTTTATTACTTCGGTCTTATAATAGTTAAAATTACTATTGGAGGTTAAAATAATATAAGCTGACTGCTATTATAAGTACATTAAGTGTTATTATCAATTGTACCAAGTCTGTCAAGCTCTGCTAGCACAATTAGTTTAATGTTTCGCTTAATAGAATACAGTGAACATGGATTTTTAAAAGGCACTAACAGCACGTTATATTTAACATAAAAACATTTTTAAGAAGTTCCCTTTTTCTAACTTCATTCTCTACTCTCAAGTTTCCAGCGAATATTTCACAGAAATACAAATTTATTAGCCACTACATGCCAGGGCTTAGCAAAAACTTTGTTACAAAATTCACTTAATTGTGTATTCTGTGCTTAAATTGTAGGAATATTCAAGTCATTATTGCGCCGTATGTATCATTAAAAATTTCAGCTCATTTAGTTTGTACGAATGGTATTCTGAAATTACACAGAAATTAGTTTCGCATATGCCATGGTGTACATACACGAACGAGAGCTATGCCGCTGATGGCAGCACTGACGTTTTTAACTTTGGTGTAATCACGGCAGCTGCACAGCGATGTCTTCACCACGTTTTATGTGATTACAAAACCAGACGCTTTCGAATGATTAATGCTAATTTCACCATATAATTAAGGCACGTTGCAGTTAAATTGTGAGTGTCTTATTAAGCCGATGCAATAACAAACCAGTGTGCTCTTAAAAGTTTTTAAATCAAAGTTGCATGAAATGTAGAAAGAAAATAAGAGATCGAATAGTAGTTGGTAGCTTTTGAATTTTTAAATTAAATATGGCAAACATTAAATTTGACGATGGCAAAAAAATAGAAGGAAGGTGCTCTACATCACTTTGATTAACGAGTTTATGAATGGAATGATCTCACAATGGAGGGTGTCAGAGGAGCCTTCTTTGTCGGAATCGCGCTAAAAGTAGAAGTCAATCAACTCTCAGACTAATAACGATATATGCTGTGGTGGTGACAACTCGAAAACACCGGAGGGAATCAGTGTAAGGTTCGGAGAACCACGCACCAAGCTCTCCAAATCTGTGGGAAGTTCTCCCAGCATTTTTCAGGCAGAAGTCTTTGACATAAGTCGGTGCATAGAGATTAATCTTCAACGCAACTATAGCAACAAACGTATAACCATACTTAGCGACAGTCAAGCGGCACCCCCTGTGGATAAACTGGTCGCATTCTACCCTGGCGGCCACTGCAAGCTAAGAAGCACTTACACAACATGGGCCTAGCTTTTTTTAGCTAATTTTAAAATTTTAAAAGTTTTTAAAAATCCATGTCGCCCTCGTAAAGTAATCCCCCTAGGCCCAAATCACCTGCGCAATTTTTTTTTTCCAATAGAAACAGTTGTTAAAGTCAATTTCCGGAATAGCGTTTAATGTTTTCAATTCAGACGAAAAGCCTTATTTAACAGACGTCAACGCTATTCTGTTTTTCGAAAATATTAAGTGATTTTGGAACCAAACGTGATTTCACTTTTCTTAGTGCCAAATGATTCTTCAAAATTGTTTTCACCGATTCTTCCTATATTCCAAAGGTGTCACATAGATTTCGCAATGTCAATCGTTGATTCTCAAGCACCAATACCTTTATTTTATCGACGTCTTGAGGAACGCTTGCAGTGGATGGTTATCCTGAACGCAGTGCTTCATCAACGCGTTCTCACCCTCTTTGAATAATTTGTACCAATGAAAAACACTTGCTCGCGACAAACTATTATCCCCGAGGGCTCTTTCGAACATTCTGATCGCTTCGGCACCAGAAATTTCTTTTCGTACCCTAATATAATGGAACTTTTATTGTTGAATAATTTCGGTCATAATGAAAACTTTATGTACTAAGATAAGTGTGTACTATTTAAACACGTATGATTATTTCGATTTGACATTTGGCAGTGATGTCACTGACAGTCATGCCAACCTAAAAAAAAAATACTAATACTAGTCTACTGTAAAAAGTTGATAAATGAAGATGAATCACTCCGTTTAAGTAATTTTCGAAATAAATAATTTAATTTAGAATTTAGTTGTTCCCTAGAAAAAATATAAGCCAATTCAATCATCCTTAACAAACATACCACTCTTGACGGTTATTACAATTTAGCTATTATATGGAATTTCTATTCGCTTATTACATGACTTTTCGTGACTCGCGTAGTAAATATCTTAAAAAAATTGTTGAGAATGAATCACATCTAAACTCTACACATTTTTTATAATTATTTCCTACCTTCTAATTGATTCAGAAGAGAAGAAGATATGCTAATATATTGTAGTTGGAGAGTTACACATCTCAAATCGTAATCATTGGACACATCAAAGCAATGTCTTCTTTGAACTTGTATCAGGATGTTTTAATGGTTCAGCATGTCCTAGTTTAACCCATATTCTGTAAATTAGCTAATGCATTCTATTGTTGATTTCCCAAAGCAATTCAAACTGACAATGCAATTCCCGTGCATGTTATGCACTTCCCCAATTTAACAGTGAGTAAATAAAATCTTCTAATTACTTCCTTCGCTCTATAATGCAATTATTGACTGTGGTAAAGCACCTGTTAGGTATCTCAAAGTTGCTGCTAATGACAACGAGCGAACTGCTTGCACAATTTTAACTGTTGCAGACAACACTAATGAGAACTTTTGGCATTGCAACTAACGCTGTCATTGCAGACTGTTGCATCACAATTGATATTGTGGAAATTCCCATTGTGTACAAAGAAGCACTTGACTTAATTAAACAATCACTTTGTAGTTAACAAAGTAATTTCAGATAACCCAAGTGTTCCAAATAGTGAGGGTTAGCAAATAATGAAGTGTTCATATAATTGTATAGAATGGGTCAAGTTCAGTGTTTTCAACAAGTTTTGTTCAAATAGCTTTCATAATGTTCTCACACCTTTAGGCAAGCAGCAGAACAAGCGGAAATAAAAATATTGTAAATAGTTTAAAGTATAATATGTGTGCATATTCTTATGTACGTGTTTGCTAGATTTAACAATGGCGCAGTTAATTCGGCCTTTAACCAGATGCAGAAAATATGCCGCCACCACATACATACATATGTATTTTCTGTATATTCAAATGAGTACTCACTAGCATTCAAACCAGAATTAATATATCACTTTGCTCAGAACGCCAGTTTAATTTATTAGCGTGACTGATTTTTCTTTGCCACTAATCGCGACTTTGAGCGACTAATGCAACAACGGCATCAAATGACGTTTAGGTACAAGCGGAAAATCGAAAGTTAGTGGAGCGTTTCCTAATGCTGGGTTAGCTTCACCGCGCAGCATTATTCAGTTATGTGCGATTTTGTTCCTTTGATTGATAGATGTAGTTTAAAAGAAAATAAAGATATTATAGAGGTAATGGAAGTCGTTGCTAATTGATGACTACAGCTAGACGGCTCAAAGTTTTAAGTCATTAGAACCAAGCTCAGATCCCTGTGAGCAAAGGGGAGAGATGTGGGAAGGTACCTAAATCCAACATTTTTCTTCTGCAGTAGTGAAGAATGGACTCTACAGTAATCAATAGTGTAAAACAAGAACAGGAGCAAGCTTAATGACCACGATACAATCCCTCAGGCCAAAGTTGTTAGTCTCTTAATTTTGTTTAAAAATATGTAGTAATTTGCTGACGTTTGCCTTTAATTCTGTTCTCCTATCAGATATCAGCAATCCGGCAGACTAGTGTTTCTGGATGTATGTATACGATAACGACAGAATGTTCACATAATATCTTTCACTTTAATAATATTACTCACCAAAAAATGGAGTATGGAATACAGGTAAAAGGGGGATTTCTTTACAATTTTTATTTCTCTACGGTACTTAATTCTTATTAAAGTCCTAGTGTACAAAATTCTGAATAACTGAGGTTATGTGCAGCCGGCATTTCAGAATATTAGAAATTCTTACCCACTTGTAAATATTTCCTCAACATTCCTTCTCACGCATGCAACATCAAATTAAAATAAAAAAGTAAGAAATGTGTAGGTTCGGGTGTAACTGAACTTTTTTCACTCTTGTAACTTTCAAGGTTCAAGTCCGGAAAGATACTCATAAGTACATATATAAATTTAACTAAATGAGAATATAACACTTGTATGTACATCATGGGTTTATGGTTCAATATACTAATGGCAAATTATGTGCAATTCTTCTCCCCTACTAGAGTAGAAACCGCGTTTCTTATCCATCAGATCTCTCCAGCGGAGTAGAGGTCTTACTTTTCCTTTGCTTCCCCCGGTTCTGCGTCGAATACTTTCAGAGCTGGAGTTTTTTCATATAAGTGTTATATAGAATTTGAACAATTTTTGGTCAACAGGTGGTATCCTCATACTTTAAGGGAATTATTATCAACGCTGTTTCTGTTTTAATAAGATGACATAAATATTTTTTATTAAAACTTCCAGGTGAAAAGAATTCTAACTATCAAAATTACATTACATATGTTATTATTACTCCACCCTTGCTAAGTTTTGAAGGAAGTAGCATAAAACGCATAAATAAAAAATTATAATAATAAAACGTTTTTAGCAATTTCGCACAAAAGTTCCAACAGCATCAAAAGATCAACCATGCATTTATACACCACAATTACGACCAAAAGTGCTTAATAGCTTTTAAGCAAAGTTCAAACGCAAACTTATGAATAATTAAAGTTCCTGCCGGGCGTCTCTACCCCACTTAAAATTGCCCACCTTTAACAATGGCGAAAGCTTTCCGCTTTTTAGCAGCAAGATAGTATTTGGTATGACCGTATTAGTGTGTAAGAGCTAATGAGAAAATAAGGTTTAGTAATTGGAAAAGTGGTATGAATATTTATGGGAGTTTTTATTTGTACTTCTCTGAAAATACTGCAGGTGCCTATTATATAAGAGTACGTAGTCATGCAATCAAATATTTAATAATTTTGAAATCTTATAACGAAATTATTTTACAATTCTTGCTAAATTCGGCTTTGATTACACAAAAAAGTTCTTCACATAATTCTTACATAATATGTAATAAGTCTTTTTGTAAGAAGTTTTTAACGGTAGAAAAATATAAATGTATGGTGTGTCTTAACCGTTCGACCTACGTAGAAATCGTAAAAATAAAATATAAGAGAGCTTTAAAAAAGCAAACATTAAAATATTTTCAACACATAATTAACAAACGATATACAAGTTATGTAGAAAACAAAAAGAAGACATAAGAAGGCAAAGAACGGAATATTTGTGCTTCCGGCCTTAGACTTATCCAGACACTCCGTAAATTTGGTAAAAAATCTGATTTTTTTCCAACGCAGCTGCTCAATGTCTCCTAAGTTGGAGCATTAGGAGCCGTTAAATATATCCTGCTTCATCATTTTTTGCTTTTTTTGTCGAATCCAGTTTTCAGATTTTTGGAAGAGAAGTCTTTAAGTTAGGTGCACGGTAATGCACCGACAATGTAACTAAGCTCTCTTTTGCTCTTTTGGAGCATTTTGGTCTGTCCGCCATCAACAATTCTTCAAATTTTGTAGCATACTGTGTGTTGCCTGTGTCTCAAGACCTGATGTGTTCCTCTAGTGTTCATTGTTTTTGTTTCTAGCTGACTATCTGAGTTTTCATTTCCTTCAATTATGCGTCAGAATTTGTATGACCATGTTGGTTAGAGCAAAAGCTCACTTAATATCTTCTGTTATGCTCACGAGTTTGGCCTGAAAGACTGAATTGTAGGAATTTGGTTTGAAACTGATTTCTTTGCATTGAATTTTCCTGAAGAAGCCAGCTGCTCTTTTTGTTTCAACTTTTAATTCGTCAGCGAATATGTCGATTTCTCCGTTGGAACTGTCGATCACAGAACCGTTGATCCAATATTCTCTGCTGGGAAATGAAAACAACGTGTTTGTTTCCTTGTGAGTCTCCTTTTTTCGGTCGCATTGCCAGCTTAGTCCGAGTTGTTAATAAAGTCGAGTTAGATTCCCTGCATGTGATACTGACAGCTCTGGCTCCAATAGTTTAAATAATGTGTATGCTGGCCGTAAGCATTGCTTCATACTTAACTTGTATGTGTATTGGCTGTATGTCGAGAATAACCTTCAAAGCCTTTGTGGTAGTTTTCATCTCCATCAAGCCGGCCCGTTGTACCTGCTCCAGAAGTTGAATACTGCACTTTTTCGATTACACCAGCTTACCAACGCGTTGGTTTAAGGCGGATGACACTTGTTTAGAGCCAATAGATTATGTGGCATATTTACTTAATAAGTTATCGCAAATTCAGTAGTTTCCAACATATCCATTATATGGTAAATGGGCATGAGTGCCATCTAATTTCACCTTTCAAAGTCTAGTGAATCGCTAGAAAAAATCATCTCAGAAAATTTGATTGAATTAATTTTAGTGGTTTATACAGTATCAAACTTCTTGTGATGCCATAAATGTGTAAATTTATTTTAAGAAAACTAACTCTTCAGTAGAGTTGTTGAGTGAAACCGATTTGTCATTTCATAAATTCGTATATTACTTGCGCATCTCTTATATAATACCTATACTATATTGCCAATTTCACTTAACTAGTTAAATTTCCAAAGGTATTGTTATTTCAGACTTTTTCTTTAGTCATCTATTTAATTATGGTTCAGTTGAAAAACTTTGCGGTGATTCAAAAAACGGCAACGGATTGACATAAAAACCCCTTTAGTAGACGCCTGAATGTCACAATAGCAAAACAACGTGTCTGCTAAGCCAAAATCAAGTAGAGAAACTTATCGCGTGCAATTAAAAACAATCTGTCCTGTCCACAGAAAATTTAATTACATTCAAATGAAAATCCTTGCCATTTGTTGTCACATGCTGTGCAGACACACAATTTGACTAAGAAGCGAAGCAAGAACAAGCGAGGCAGTGCTTTGGAATAACTGCTACATAACCCCTCGAAGGATTCTGTCACTCAGCATCGTATCGTCCGATAGTTGGCAGACATTTATTTGCATATTTTCTAGGAAGAAATAATAAAAGCGTAGCGACAAAGTTCAAGGGGGCATAATAACTGTTTTTGTTGGCAATTTTCACCAACAATAATCTAAAAATTCCTCGCGAACAATAGCGCTAATAATGAATTCAGCGAACACAAACACACACAAAAAAAAAAATATATATATATAATGCAACATTTTGCGGTTAGCGGTGTTTTGGCAGTTGGTGCTCTTTTTGTTGAACTTCCTTGCTTGACAGTTCAAAGTATTTAGCAATATGACTGCGAAACTTTTACATAAGTTACTCTATAACTTTTAGTAGTAAAAGTTTCATAATAAGCTTCCTAGGCATCGGCGACACAAACACAATCAATATAGAAATGTTTTATTACGGGAATAGTAAAATTTTCACTTTCAACTTTCACTGATTTCAAAATGAAACTCTAAAGTCATCTCTAAGCCTCCTTACTTTTTTATCTAACTGCTAAAATTATATGAATTTATTTACAACTGATCCATGTCTTCATATTTGTGAGGAATGAGGAATGGACCTTCTTATACGTATATAATACTTGCACTTACCTAATCGCTTTCCAACACTTAAAATAAACATTGTGACAAAAAATTATCCGGAAATTTTAATTAAATTTCCCGAGTAAATGTCATTTGAAAAAAAAAATATATATATTTTGCTCAGTTGATAAGACTGTCTTTAATTACTATCCAAAATATGAACGCGATCTGTCAGCCAGTTTGACGACCTTTGATCAACTGATGAAAATATTAAAAATGTAAAGGATAAAGTGTTTGAAAACGTCAGGCAAGTGTTAGAGAGATGGCAAAAGAGTTCGATATCTCGGGTAAGTCCGTTCTATTTTGGTGGTTATTTTGAGTACGAAACCCATTCTTGCTCGATTCGTAAGGATAAAGCCGAATATTTTTTCAAAAAAAGTACCGTACATTTTTCCGACAATCGCGGTTTGGTGCATCATTATTTTATTTTAGAGGGACAGACGGCCAATAAGCAGGTTGTCTTTATGTTTCGGAATTTTTCAATCCCAATGTTACAATCTGGCAACTCACGATTCGTTTCGGCGTTGCACGTCTGTTCATGCATGGAAAAACACCAAAAACTATAACACGCTTTGAATGATTTGTGTATGGACGACCATGTGGTATATGTTTACCATAATACAAAACAAGTACATAAACTCATTGTTATTGCCAGTCGTTATACCTTTCAGTCTGCCTTTATGGTTAGATTAGTCTCTCCTTAACTAGCTAAACACCGATGTGCCAAGACAACAATATCTTACCACAAAACTAACTACCAACGGCGCCGAGGTTCTAAGTAAGAATATGTGAGTTCATTGTCATAACAGGGCTAAGCCGGCAGCGGGGGAGAAGCGAAGCTTTCCTAAGAATTGCTTCAAATGTAGTAAGTTTATTAGGCGATAGTGATGATTAAACGGAAAGATGGAGAAAAGACATTTGGTTTAAAATAGACAAACCGCACAAAGAGCAAACATTAACTGTTAATTGGATTAGCACTAGCAAACGCACATTTGTACACCTAGAAGTACTTATACATACGCAATGAATACAGGTATATAGTACATATCTAGTAGTAATGTGTTTGCTTATGGAAATCTTTAAAGTACGATAGCAACGTTTTTGCTTTGATAGTTCGTGTTGCACACATCTTGTGGTTTTGTGGTTAAGCATATGACGATTCACGAATTTTATGTAAGCTAATGAGCATGTGAACTTTCCGAAAGCGTGAAGTAAACATTTGTTAGCCAACTTTGTTTGGACTCTACGTTTAACTGATCCAGTATTTAATGGGTTTCAGTAAATCTCAATGCTAATATAGTTAGTATAGTATAATAATTAAAGATAGTTATGGGAATTATTTCAGAATATTCGACTGTAATCTCAATCTGAGGATGTCTTGGTATATGTTTTTTTATATTTTCTTTATAAACAGATAATTTGCTTAATATGTATTTACTTAAAAGTGTTTCTCTTAGACATGTGAGTTTCACTAAGAAATAAAAAATATATAATTTAATGTTATGACCAAGCATTTGCCTTGATTAAAATAACTTCTAACAGCAAAATTGTTTTCAATGTGAAGTTACAATAATTAAGTTTGATTATTCTCTGTAGGAAATGGGTATGCGACATTTGTGATCATGCAACCATGAGCAAACATATTTACATACATAGTACACACCAAAGCCTTATGGCTTCTTATGCTGCACTTATATTTCTATTGACCTCTGGATTTCTTATATTGGTTTATTATTACACTTCTTGGCGACATGATAGCCAAAATCCTACTGGCAGGCTTAACTTAGAATTTAATATCTAATTAGGTAACGGCTATCAACTTGAATTCGGTGATGATGCTCTCAATATGTAATACATTGTTATGACAGCTTAATTAATTAATTAGATAGCAGTAATGTAACTCTTGGATTAACTATATAAAGCCTTACATTCTGCTTTATATAGTTATTCTTATTCTTAGCTTAGCCTTTAGTTGTACTATTACTATATAAAGGGTGATTTTTTAAGAGCTTGATATCTTTTTTTTAAAAAAAAACGCATAAAATTTGCAAAATCTCATCGGTTCTTTATTTGAAACGTTAGATTGGTTCATGACATTTACTTTTTGAAGATAATTTCATTTAAATGTTGACCGCGGCTGCGTCTTAGGTGGTTCCATTCGGAAAGTCCAATTTTGGGCAACTTTTTCGAGCATTTCGGCCGGAATAGCCCGAATTTCTTCGGAAATGTTGTCTTCCAAAGCTGGAATAGTTTGCTGGCGTAGACTTTAGACTTGACGTAGCCCCACAAAAAATAGTCCAAAGGCGTTAAATCGCATGATCTTGGTGGCCAACTTACGGGTCCATTTCTTGAGATGAATTGTTGTCCGAAGTTTTCCCTCAAAATGGCCATAGAATCGCGAGCTGTGTGGCATGTAGCGCCATCTTGTTGAAACCACATGTCAACCAAGTTCAGTTCTTCCATTTTTGGCAACAAAAAAGTTTGTTAGCATCGAACGATAGCGATCGCCATTCACCGTAACGTTGCGTCCAACAGCATCTTTGAAAAAATACGGTCCAATGATTCCACCAGCGTACAAACCACACCAAACAGTGCATTTTTCGGGATGCATGGGCAGTTCTTGAACGGCTTCTGGTTGCTCTTCACCCCAAATGCGGCAATTTTGCTTATTTACGTAGCCATTAAACCAGAAATGAGCCTCATCGCTGAACAAAACACGCGCGCGAAACACATTTCGAACCGAACACTGATTTTGGTAATAAAATTCAATGATTTGCAAGCGTTGCTCGTTATTCTCTATTCATGATGAAATGTCAAAGCATACTGAGCATCTTTCTCTTTGACACCATGTCTGAAATCCCACGTGATCTGTCAAATACTAATGCATGAAAATCCTAACCTCAAAAAAATCACCCGTTACAAGTAAATGAACTTACTATTATTCTATGAATGCATTAATTAAATAAATTTAAAGATATGTTGAATGAGTTATTTTACGATAATAGCCAGACTACGTATGTATATTATATTGTCAAAAAATCTTTTTTCTAACAATTCTTGTATGTACTACCTGTATAGTGTGTTCAACATAACTAGGTAAGTAACGGGTGATTTTTTTGAGGTTAGGATTTTCATGCATTAGTATTTGACAGATCACGTGGGATTTCAGACATGGTGTCAAAGAGAAAGATGCTCAGTATGCTTTGACATTTCATCATGAATAGACTTACTAACGAGCAACGCTTGCAAATCATTGAATTTTATTACCAAAATCAGTGTTCGGTTCGAAATGTTTCGCGCTTTTTTATCGACAAATTTTGTTCAGCGATGAGGCTCATTTCTTGTTGAATGGCTACGTAAATAAGCAAAATTGCCGCATTTGGGGTGAAGAGCAACCAGAAGCCGTTCAAGAACTGCCCATGCATCCCGAAAAATGCACTGTTTGGTGTGGTTTGTACGCTGGTGGAATCATTGGACCGTATTTTTTCAAAGATGCTGTTGGACGCAACGTTACGGTGAATGGCGATCGCTATCGTTCGATGCTAACAAACTTTTTGTTGCCAAAAATGGAAGAACTGAACTTGGTTGACATGTGGTTTCAACAAGATGGCGCTACATGCCACACAGCTCGCGATTCTATGGCCATTTTGAGGGAAAACTTCGGACAACAATTCATCTCAAGAAATGGACCCGTAAGTTGGCCACCAAGATCATGCGATTTAACGCCTTTAGACTATTTTTTGTGGGGCTACGTCAAGTCTAAAGTCTACAGAAATAAGCCAGCAACTATTCCAGCTTTGGAAGACAACATTTCCGAAGAAATTCGGGCTATTCCGGCCGAAATGCTTGAAAAAGTTGCCCAAAATTGGACTTTCCGAATGGACCACCTAAGACGCAGCCGCGGTCAACATTTAAATGAAATTATCTTCAAAAAGTAAATGTCATGAACCAATCTAACGTTTCAAATAAAGAACCGATGAGATTTTGCAAAATTATGCGTTTTTTTTTTAAAAAGTTATCAAGCTCTTAAAAAATCACCCTATATATCAAAATAAAAGAACTTCATGATGTGTTTGTAGTAAATTAAAATATTCAAATTAACTTGAGGACTTTCATTCGTAAGTCTACGAAATATTTAGATTTATACTTTGTTAGTAATTTATGCTGTCGCATGCCTAAAGAGGTCACCGAATATTGATATTAAATGCAATAAAGAAATTAAATCGCTTCATACCTCTTCCAAACATGAGCATATCATTAAATTATATGAATAGTAAAAATATAATAACTGATAGTGTATCTAAATCAAAGTACTTATGTAAATGGAATTGTGGCCAAATATAAATTTGTTTTTAAGTTGTTATACTATTTTTACAGAAATACGCATATTAGTAATTTAATAATATATTATTTATCACTGTTTTTGCGGCACTTACTTCATGCCTGTCCTATGCAAGCGATAACTATTACAAAAATTAAGATATGGTAATGAAACTTTTTAAATGTGTTACTTGGTATAAAGAAGAGGTCTAATCGGCCTGTTGCCGCGGTCCAAAATGACCGTAAACCGAAATTCCGAAAGTGCTATACCTAGGGTTCACACTAATACACACAGTGTAATGTGCAGTACAGGATATTCTACTGAGATCAAATTGAAATGTGAATTTTGTCCATTTTATCTCTCTCAAAGTAATCCCCGCAACTGCAATACACTTATGCCAACTAATTTTTCAGTCATCATAGCACTTGGAAAAATCCTCCGTCGTGATGACCATCATATCCTTCTTCGATTCAGCTTTCATATCCTAAATTGAGTCAATACGCTGTCCTCGGTGTGGTCATGTGAATTTGCTGAATATATCACAGAAGGGTTATATTTTATTTACCAAACATGTTCAAGATGAATATTGTTGGCACTTCACAACTGCTAAATATAACTCACAAAATTAATGCATCAGAAGCATTAGAGATCAGAACCGAGATAATACGGATGCAGAAATCTAGATCTTCCACCGGCTGTAGCTTAGCGCTGAATATGAATGAAATTTTTCCATCCATGTATGCTTTATTTGCTGATTTCCGATACTCTCTTTGATGGCTTCCTCTTATACTCAGTTTATAAATTTAGCACCTTTGTAGTATTTAATTCTTTTACAGCATTTAAGACAAAATTTTTTCAATACCTGAAAGTATGCCTCTGGCTTTGATCTTTGCAAATTGCGACAGCACAAAATATTCTTTTATACCTGAACTTAGCCCGTCCCTATTTGTTCTTCCTAAAATATTTTTACGATTGCAACTAAAAATTTAAGCATCGCGCTTTTAACTTAATTGAATAGAATCAAATCAAGCTATATACATCAGTTTTACATACATTTGCGTTAATTGGCTTTTACCATAACTCCTATTGGCATTTCAGCCACGAAAATTTCAAAGAAAGCATTTACGCATAATATAATGCAATTAACTCATTATTAAGTTTGTCCGTAACCTTTTATCACATAATATCAATCAAAATCAACTCACTTCATAAAAGTGTGTTAAAAGCTCCAGTAATTGCATTATGATACTGTATACGAGTATACTTAAAAAAAATGTGTACACGCGTACATTTCTATATATTTGTGTCTGCAATCAAGTTTAAGGTAAAACGTTTGAAGTGCGGGAGAAATAGACAATATGCTTTTCTGCACAATGCCGAATAACGTTGATAAATTGGCAAAACGAATCACAAAAAGGAGGGGGCATCTGTGGCATTGCCCTGCCCCTGATAAGTTAAATGAATTTATCTTATTATTTATTAATTTGTTGTTATTATATTAGTATAGGTTGCAACTGTTTTTATTAAACCTGATTTTAGATCTCCAGTTCAACGCATCCACTCAAATTTCACATTGGTACCAAATGTTAAAACAAGCATAGCCTTACTTTTTTACAATGAATCGTAGGATAGCATACTATATTATTCTAAACAGGACAAAACTTCCATTTAAACTCTTTAACACATACATACATATACAGATTAGGCTTAAGTAAAGATCGACGCGCTGCAACGAAGAAAACCACTAACCGGATAATTTAGTTAGAAAACTTTTTTCTGTTATCAAGTCTCATATAAGTTCTACAGTTTTTGTTGTTTGACAAAAAAAAACAATCTTCCTTCTGAGACACACTGAAATCTGCATAAGTTTTCATAAATCCGTGTATATAGTATACATAACGGGTGATTTTTTTGAGGTTAGGATTTTCATGCATTAGTATTTGACAGATCACGTGGGATTTCAGACATGGTGTCAAAGAGAAAGATGCTCAGTATGCTTTGACATTTCATCATGAATAGACTTACTAACGAGCAACGCTTGCAAATCATTGAATTTTATTACCAAAATCAGTGTTCGGTTCGAAATGTGTTATCGACAAATTTTGTTCAGCGATGAGGCTCATTTCTGGTTGAATGGCTACGTAAATAAGCAAAATTGCCGCATTTGGGGTGAAGAGCAACCAGAAGCCGTTCAAGAACTGCCCATGCATCCCGAAAAATGCACTGTTTGGTGTGGTTTGTACGCTGGTGGAATCATTGGACCGTATTTTTTCAAAGATGCTGTTGGACGCAACGTTACGGTGAATGGCGATCGCTATCGTTCGATGCTAACAAACTTTTTGTTGCCAAAAATGGAAGAACTGAACTTGGTTGACATGTGGTTTCAACAAGATGGCGCTACATGCCACACAGCTCGCGATTCTATGGCCATTTTGAGGGAAAACTTCGGACAACAATTCATCTCAAGAAATGGACCCGTAAGTTGGCCACCAAGATCATGCGATTTAACGCCTTTAGACTATTTTTTGTGGGGCTACGTCAAGTCTAAAGTCTACAGAAATAAGCCAGCAACTATTCCAGCTTTGGAAGACAACATTTCCGAAGAAATTCGGGCTATTCCGGCCGAAATGCTCGAAAAAGTTGCCCAAAATTGGACTTTCCGAATGGACCACCTAAGACGCAGCCGCGGTCAACATTTAAATGAAATTATCTTCAAAAAGTAAATGTCATGAACCAATCTAACGTTTCAAATAAAGAACCGATGAGATTTTGCAAATTTTATGCGTTTTTTTTTTTAAATCAAGCTCTTAAAAAATCACCCTTTATATAACATAATTGATGCTACCTGTGTACATAGTGTCTTGCCACTTATTTGGTGTACACCGTGGTTACTCCTAGCAGAGTAGAAAAACATTTTTGGCACAACCGTTTCAACTTGCATTTTGAAAATTTGATGTCACTTTATAGTGGATTTTCTATACATGGTCTATTCATCTTCATAATTTTTTAGTTTAATCGGTGAAACTATTAGTTATCGCGTTCTTAGGGGAGCTGAAACTACTGGTAATATATTTAACAATTTTAATTTTAAAATACCTTTAAGCTATTTGATTTAAATGAAAATTAATGTAGTTTATCATCGTAATACATTCGGTGTACCGTTCTAGAACGCATACTCCTTAAAGCAAGAATTTTTGAATTCACTTTTGGCTTTTCTTCTTCTTCTTCTTCTTCTTCTTCTTCTTCTTCTTTATTAGCGTAGAGACCTTACACTTACACTTACGCTGTTATGGCCGAGTTTACAACAGTACGAATGACTACAAATTAGTTCTCCACGATTTTTAAACTACCTTAAGCTTATAAGCCTAAATCAAATTTCTATAAGCTGCGTTAGCTGGTCATCTGCAATTTATTCTTTATATTATACTTAGCAAAAATTGCGCTTTTCCCCTTACAATTCTTCTCAATTGCCTACTCTGTCCAAAGTAGCACCTGTTGGCAAGAGTTATCCTGCGTTGGATTTCCAGGCTGACATTGTCGATGTCGTTTAAATTGGTTCCAAGATAGACGAAATTATATACGACTACGAAGTTATGACTCTCAACAGTGACGTGAGTGCCAAGTCGCGAGTGCGACGACTGTTTGTTTGATGACAGGAGATATTTCGTCTTGCCCTCATTCACTGCAGACCCATTTGCTTTGCTTCCTTGTTCGGCAGCAGCTGTACACTCTTATAAAATATTGTATTATTTTCTCCAGCAGCAGATTGAAGAAGTCGCATGATAGGGAGTTGCCTTTTCTGAAATATGACTAGAATATGGATCCATTATTAATACCATAAACAACCTGGTAACCAAACCAAATCAACAGCAAAGCCAAGGTTTTACTCTATATTGGGTGGGATCAGAAGGCTGTGCTGTATTAGGAGTTTTTACAACCATGTGAAATTATTAAACGGAAACGCTACCGCCAGCAATTGAATATGGTCATTGTCGAAAATTTTCTATCATGATAACGCTCGGCCTCATGTTGCAAGCCTGGAATTGGGGAACAGCACCTAACCTTTTCTCTCGGACTATTACTAGTTTAGACCCCAAAAAACTAGTAAATTTCTTCTGATACACAAAATAATAAATAATGGATAAAATTTAATTAATATTCAAATTAAGGTTTGTTCTATATGGTTTTAAAGCCGGTTTCTAGCCAGCGTAGTTTTTTGGGGATCTTAAAAATTTGTTCGTCAGTTTATGATATTCGAATGAAATTTAATACATTTGTGCTTTTAAAATTACTAGCTCGAAAAGCGACAAGACCTTGTACATACTCCGCTGAGGATCGAATGTATAAAGTGAACAGTGTATGACGAATTTATGTCTGCTATACCGTTGTCTATTCTTTTTGTTGAGTAGGGTTGGTGTACAGGTGAGCTGTGTTGTGTTGTGGTGTCATCGGTTGTGGTGTATCGGGCTGTCTTTATTAGGGTGCGGCAGTTTTTCCAGGGTAGAGTTGGTGGATGCTTAACTCATTTAAACAAATACGTTGCGTAGTATGTAAGAAGAGTTATACAAGATTTGTGATGGTTTTTTATTTACTCATCCATACACCATACGTACACAGGCTGCTATATATACGAGTATTTCTGGACTAGGCAACACTAAGTGTTGCCAGGTGCAATCTGACATTTCCATTGAAAAGTTTGACATTTTTTAGCATAACATCACTCAGAACGTTTTGTCATTTAATCGTGAATTGTTTTATTTACAGGGAATTAAAAAATTCATCTCGGCCAAAAAATGGAATTAACTCGTGAACATTTTCACGCGATCATTTTTCACAACTTTCGACGTGGATGAAGCTATTTGGAAATCACTCAAAGGCGTAACCTTTTTAGTTTTTTACCGATTTCAACCAGTTTGTTACAAATTTTTCATAAGTTTTGATTAAAGTGATAAGAAAGTAGTTATTTTTTCACTTTTCTCCCCTGCGATTTCCCCATATGTTCCGAAAATATCAAATACAGCGGTTAACTAGTATTGTTTGGGATCCTCTCAAGCGTTTTAAGAAATTTCGAAATAACGTACAAAAAAAATTTTATTGGATATTTACAATATAAATGACTAATAACCCATACATACAGTAATTAGTTTATTTACTTAAACTTTTAATATTCCGTAAACTCTTCAATAGTTGAAACTTTTCTATGGTATTCGTAATCTTTATTCCGTTGTCTAAATAAACTTTGAAGTTTTGAGATGGAAAATTTGATTTAAGAAAAACCAGTGGCTTTTTAATTATTCGAACCTCTGCCTTTGGAGATCTATTGAATCCCTAGTTATTTCAGATATAATCTTCATTGCAGAAAAGAGTCTTCTGTTCAAGTTATCACTTGCGCCGTCAATTTATTTGTAATTTTATATCTTGTGCGTACAAAAATATTATGAACGAAACTTATTTCTAGGAAAAACCTTACGACTACTTTTCAGTAACAGCAAAACTTCACATGTGCATTGTCGTACTTCTGGAATTTTGAAGTAGGTACAAGTAAAAGCTCTTTATAAAATTTAATGTAAAACTTTATTGGCAGACAACACTGAATGTTGCGTATACGCCTCGCACTTCAAAACCTAGAAATAAACTTTTTGCAGGTTTCACATGTTGCGCTGGAAAAAATGTAGGGCACACATCGTTCCGCCTTTAATTTGAATTTCATGAGCACACAAATGCCGTTCAATTCAAATGCGAACTCCAGCTGACGTAGCACCAAATGCAACAAGCCGAATGGCCCAGCCTGAAGAAGAGCAAAAGGAACGACGGAGACGCTTGACTACGAAACTTTGAACTGCCGATTGTTTTTCAATTTTAGAATACAAATTGTAAAACTAAAAGTTTACTTTAATATATAATTACTCTAAATTTATTATACGGAACCGTACGCTTATGGTAAGTTTAGTATTTTGTAGTAGGTAACAAATGTGCTTACATGAAACATTTTGATAGCTATTTATTTGAAGGGCCTAGATATACATATATGTACATTGAAAAAATAAGAGACACCCTTTTTCAAGTATTATTTATAAGAAGGTGCATGTGTATTAAATGAACTGTAACAAATTGATAAAAGCATTTTTTGCCAATTAACCACCTTTATTGATTCTTATTTCTCTTATAAAAAATTAAATATTTTATTACAGGTTTTCATTGTTACAAACAGTCACTATTAACAAAGAAATTTTGAAATTTTTGAACAAAAAAAATAAAATATTTTAAACTCGGCCATTGTGTCGCCATTTCCGGTGATCCCTCAGAAATCTTAAGTGAAAATGAGTCCTTTAGTTACTGCTTAACATTGAACTTGGACGAAGGAAGAAAACTTAAAATTAACAGAAATTTTCTTTTAAATTAAAGTTCTAGTGATAACTTCGCGACATTTTTTTTTTCAAATAGTTGTATGCGAAAAAAAATCCTTCGTCCAGGTCTTTAAGAATTTTATCTCAAAGATCTGTGTAAAATTTCAATAGTTCTCGAAAAATCTTGCCAACCGACTTCAAAAACAGAGTTTCCAGAAAAATGCGTTTTAAGATTTGGGTGAGCAGCCTAGCTAGCCTCGAACGCACAAGTTCTCAAGTCTGTATTTCCGGAACTATTACTCGGATCTACTTAAAAATTTGGGACACTATTCTTGTAGAATTTTTTAAGAATAAATAAATTTTTTAATTGATTAAAACCCATACGCCTGTTAAAGCGATGTTTTTGAAGACTTCCAATAACTATTTACTTTAAGGGCCTAAAGCTTTTGTATCAATATATACATTAAAGACATAAGAGGGACCCTTTTTCAAATATTGTAAATAGGCGCATGTTTGTGAATACTTGTATATCTTATTTTCAAAGTTAAATTAACTGCAACAAATTGATAGATGCATTTTTTGCCAATTGCCTCTTTTAAATCCAGTTTACCTCGGTAGGGCGTTGCGATGGTGTATCAGAGAGCTTTTTAAATGAAACCTAAACCACCAGACCTAAATAACAAATTTACACACTTTTATTGCAAGCAAATCATAAAGAATATATATACATATATATATACAATAATAAAAATGTATATGTATGTAGCAACACCACCACCTATTGTCTTTTTACTTGTAAACGCATACATATTAAAAAGTAAAAAAATATTTTCCATACTGATTTGTCTTCCATACTCTTTAAGCAAATAAATCTTTCCTTTTCGAATTGACGTTCGAGAAGATAGCAGGTATCCATATCCCAACTAATGAGATATAACATATTTAAAGCACATTAAATCTCAGAATCTATGATGCTGATAAGGTTGAAGAGGCAGCACTAGAAGTTTGTATGCTTAACATTATATATTATTGATTTTATATTCAGCAAGGTTAGTTTTTTAATACCATAACGGTGTTTTTCAAAAACTTCTATTTTTTTCGAAAGTGTTTGTTTGTTAAACAAACAAAACAAGTGCATAATATAAACAATAATTTTTAATTGCACAAAAATTGAACAGTGAACAAAATTGACAGTAGAAAACTAATTAACCTGTCTTGAAGCTCTCACTTCGTTAAACGTTTGATTTTCAAATAATCCCTGTGCATTTGTTTACTAACCCTGACAAAGGAAGGCCACATTACTGCAATTAAATTCTGTTTAATTAAAATTCTGCTTAATTAAACGCTTCGAATTCCGCACGTATCAAAAGTCATTGGTCCATACTAATAAAACCGAGGACAAGACAAAAATTACTGAAAATATATGCAGCTACGAACCAGCAACAAAATAATTAGGGAAAGTTGTGCACACATCATTAAATAGACAGTGCACAATGTGGAATGAAAGAGATTTACGCTAATTTGCATATATATTAGAACTTGTCAAGAAGCGATTAGTGGTCATCATTTGAATGCCCTTTGAATATAAAATATAAATAAATGATTATTCCCTCATTTCCATTGCCTATTTGAGCCTGTCTTAAGACAATACATAGTGCGAAAGCTTATTTGATTTGGCTTCCTTAAGTACTCGTCAGGAAATTAATTACACGTAATTAAAATTGATGGGTAAAATAAAATTAAATGTCAGAATTTTTATTAAGGAATCTTAAAAATAAAAAATATATAGGATAATGATTAGTTGAGTTAGATATAGCGTTATGTGTATATAAATAATCAACATGACGAGACGAGAATACAGATATCGTAATGAAACTTGATGCCTTCATAACGTTTTTTATCTAAATTATGTAAATCGCCACCTGTGAATTAAAAATTTCGAATAAACAACCGTGCCCTCATCTTTTTAGAATCTTAAGGCACTTGTCTCTTAAACCACTTAAGAATAAATAAACAATACAGTTAAAATGTTTGAAATCAGATAATAACCCCGCCCATTCCCGACACATTAAATTTTACAATCGACATGCTATGAGAGGGATTTGTGGAGGCAAGGGTCAAATCAGGTGATGGGCATAGCACCGCCCATATTTATCTGATAACCAATATCTCAGCCCTACTCCTCTGATTTCAATATTTTTTATATGTCGTAATGAAACGTTGTACACGGTGAAAAAGGGAGAAATAGCTCGAGCGTGACCCTCTAGTTGACTTTTTATCGCAAATATCATTCAATGTATGAAATATATAATTGAAATTCATAGATATAATTTTCCTAATAATATTATGTCTATATGTCAAAAATAAGTTTATTCGGGTCATTACTTCCCTTTGCCTCCATATACATACCTAATATGTATATGTAAACAATTTCGCACTTCCGGGTGACTTTATACCCCATATACCAGTCAATACTTAAGATATCTCAATGAAAATAGCAGAGCGTGTTTTACTCATAGCAGTGTATGTTTGTGATTGGCTAAAACTTGACCTAGACTACATATAGCTAATATCAAGATTTTCGAACATCCGACTGACAGTTTTTCCCCATATGATTGTTGGTTGTATGTGAGGTACCTTGTTGAAATCCTATAAAAAGAAAGTAACAATTGTTATTTCTTGGGCGCATGCTTGGTTTTTTCACGGGTTACTAGATTAAATCAAATTACTAAATTGTGTCGCACAGCAGATTGATAGTCACAGTCTGTGAATCATTGCAATAGCACTGCGCAATGTCAAATAACAGATTTTTAGAAGTCCGAAAGTGTTTCTGCTTATTTGCTAGTTTTTTGGTTGAAAATTTACCGAAATTTCACCGCATCATACGAGTACTTTAGTATTTATGGTAATTAAAACCTCCCAACATGACGTATGGAGTATTATACTCGTATATAAGTTTTGTTCGCTGAACGGTTGTTTCTAGCATCTCAAAATAAACGAAATCGTCTTAACCATAATAATATATTACAAGACTTGATGACTGAAATCCTTAGCACACCATGAAAATATTTGGAAATGAGTAACGAAAAAATTTTACTATCATCCTGACCTATTATTACTCTATAAAATTATTGTTGAGACAAAAATATCCAAGCTGCTTACAATAAATTCGTCACTGATGACGGAATTGTTGTAATTTTTAGAGATTGTGAGGCTTTACTTTATTACCTTTCATTTTATATGTATACACAATTTACATTCATGTACAGGACAATTTATGGACATTGTATTTTTGCGGTTTTACACTCTTGCACATATGTACATAAATAAATACTGGTACTATTGAAATCGTCGGAGTTAATTTGCTTGGGAAGATATAGCCTAAGGAAATGCCAGTAAATGTAAAGACGAACTTTCAACCACATACCTTTAAATACATATATGTACATATATAAGCAAGCACTCACTGAGTCACTAAATTAAGAACACACAAGAGAGAGACATCGACATAACACATGAATATGTACACCGGATTGTGACGGAAAACGCGCTACATTGTAATTTGTGCTCACATTCACACACACTTTTTCGTGTAGAAATAAATGCACATTGTCAACTGCTTTCCAAGAGGCAAATGGCAATATGCTTCAGTATGAAAAGTCCATACCCTCTTTACAACCAGTATGATGCTATTATAGAGTGCGTTGTTGTACTAGTATCTTATATGTATGTATGCGCACACTTTTCTTTGTAAAATTTATAGGAAATGAATTTGTTGAATTGTAAAAATAGGAAATTGGGAGAAAATATAATCAATGCACATTGCTAAATACGATGTATTTTCTTAGAAAAATAACTACTTTATCTTCTAAAAAATTAATCTCTAAATGTTGAATATTGAAAAGAAGCTGACCTATCTGGGATGTGAATGGGAAACTTGTGTCATGAGAAGTATAATGACCTTCACGTCGTGCCTAATCCTCTGAAATTTCTCACTTCTACTAAG
Organism: Bactrocera dorsalis; assembly: GCF_023373825.1. NCBI lineage: Eukaryota > Metazoa > Arthropoda > Insecta > Diptera > Tephritidae > Bactrocera > Bactrocera dorsalis. The sequence continues at coordinate 30,173,953 of NC_064307.1, read as the reverse complement.
AGGAGTGAAAATGCTTCCAACATTTTTTTCATCTTTCATGCTCTGCATGCGATCATGCTCTGATAGCGATGGGATCATTTTTTTTTTTTTTGAGTAATCACTGCAGCAAATTCGAAAAATGCTTTCCAATGCAACTATCTAACTGCCGAGCGGCTCCTCTTTTAAATGGCTGTAACTCAAAAACTGTTTCTGATATCGATTTGAAATTTTTGTATGATATTTTTAAAGGTATAGCCTATCGAAATCGAAAAATTGATTTTTTGAAAATTTCACACTAGGTGTACCCTTAATGAGTCACTGACTTCGTAAATTAAATTCACTCAATGTCAAAGATGCATGGCAATACACTCTCATATCTGAAATTGTATGAATACAGTAATTTAAAATTTCGCAAGACATACTTATCTCTTATATTTTTGTTCATACTGGAATAAATCAAAACGTAAATGTGTATGGTATAGCAGTGTATATTGATTAACAAATTTACGTTCTAAAAATGAGTTTTTTTAGTTCCCTCATTTATTTATTATTTTACTTGTATTTTTCAGCCAACATACTACTTAGCGACAAAAGAAAAGCGAAGTTTGTTTGAATCGATTTTTTATTATAACAGAGTTAACGCATTGTGAAACAACTGTTATTACTCTTATACTAAATCTACTAAAAAATTGTATCTCAAAGAAGGAAGAAATAATAATTAAATTAATTTGATGCTTTTTGGCTGTAGAGATCGGAAGCTAAGCGCAGAATGCGCAGGTGGATGTGCATCACGTTTAACAGGAACAAAAAATTTCAGTATCTTCAGAATAACATGAATGAACAAAAATTTAAGTGTATACCATTTACCAGTTTTATTCAGAATTTTATGGTCCCTTATATTTCAATCTGATATGTTGCAAAACATGTGTCCGACAGTCAATAGTTTGCATTTTTATGCTTGTCCAGTGGCTTTTCGGTGCCAATTACTTTTTTTACTTGTTTGCCGTCAATTATGAGCTCCAGGGGCAAAATGTGTATGCCGATTTCTTGCCATGTGAATAAGTTTGTATCATCTACAATCTCCATATTTATGTTTTCGTTTATTTTCAACGTTTCACAGCTTCATTTGGCAGGCGGTGGCTGATAATCGTAGCTCTTCATCTTTCGAGAATTCAAACATGTATGCGGGTAATTTATGTAAACATGCTTATTCATATCAACAATGCTGTTACATTCTCTGAAAAGTTTACAGTATTCTGCTGTCAGAGATCTGCGGGTAATCAATGGATAAAGGAATACTACAGTAGACGTCACATTAAAAATATCACATGAGCCTTGAAGAGTTTATGATTTCTAAACTGAACAAATATTCGTAGAGAAAAATTCGAATGAAGCTATATTATCAGTGTAAAAAACAAAAAAGCTTTAAAATATCCAATATTAAAAAATATTATTTATATATACTTATTTCTCATTCACTTTGCGAATCCGTGATGGGCATATTTATATTTACTGTCTACTTCAAAGACATGACACCATATGTACATTATTGTACATCCTCATACATGCTTTAAAATATCGAACGAGCTACACATACATATCCAAAACACATGGTGGTTTTACATCTCACCACTCCTTATTCTAAGTTGTTTATCTTTTAATTTTAAGCTAGTGTAGTTTAGGTTGGCTACAGTTATGTTGTGGCTTTTTACCCACTTTCAAACTTTATAATTAAATTGTATGCTAAGTTTGCCACATTAGCCGCTAACGCATATTTTAAAACTAAGGCTATTGCTCACAAAATAGAAGAAGTTAAAGTAATTCAAGTAAATACCATGTTCAGTGGGCTATACTTATATTCGTATAAATTTCGATGCTGCAGAACTCTGAAGCTCCTACTTACATAATTACTCATAAAAAGGAAAGTTTCGCTATGTACATATATTGTTCTGGATTTTTAGATTATTTTTTACGATTTATTTGGTAATTATTTTTTTACCGATTTAAAAAGTTAATAGAAAAGAAAATGGTGTTAAAGTACTGTTGTACGAAAAATATGCTCGTATTATTGTTTCCCTAACAGCTAAATTTTTTAAATGGGTTAAGGGGCATCGATTGCTTTCACAGATATCGTCGTCTATATTAACATTGGAAACTAGCAAGAATAAAGTAAGAACCTTTCTTAATACATAATACACCTCTGAGATTAAACAGTTTCAGCTCCATTTTAAGAATTTGTGGTCATTAGGTGACATAGTTCAAAGACAATTTTTGTACGAGTATTATCTAGTTATATAAATTGTTTCTTGATTTTTATACTGGAAAGCGAAAGTTTCAAATGGAATATAAAATTATGTTATATGGGAAGTAGGTGTGGTTATATCCCGATTTCGCTCGTTTTCACACTGTAACGTATATAACAAAAGATTGGTATGTACACCATTTTGTTAAAATCAGTCGAGCTGATCCCGAGATACTTATGTGGTTTTACCCATTGTCCAACTTTGACAAGTGGTTGCCTTATACCTATGTTGGCATATATGTAAGTATATTCGTTTTCTTTTTGTTTGGCTGTTAATGATCTGGAATTGTCTGGCCAGTATGACACAATTAAGGATTTCGCCGGTGGCGTTATTAAGATACGTCATTTGCCGTTTTTTTGTTTTTTAAGCACAAAATGTTTATTTCCTTATCTCAATTTTTTCTGCATTTTCGAAAATTGCACTGGCAAATTGCAGTCATAAAAAATCCTGAGAACAAAATTGTTGAAACACAAAATGAGGAGATGACAAAAAAAATTAAGATTATTTAAATGAGAAACTACATTAAGATGTGTACTTAAAAAGGAGATAAATAACTGAAAATATTAAGATAAGATGTTAACGTTTCGGGGAGGAAATTTTCCTGCGATTTGACATAACTCCCTTCACAGTGGGAACGCTCTGTTAAAATAGTTGGTTGACCAAGTTAAATCACTTTTACTCTCTCCAACGGGGATTTGTGATTCTACTCCAGAAACCTTTATATTATATTTGTACCGATTTATTTTAGGTATTAAATTACCAACGAATAGTCTACGAAACTGTAAGAAGAATTATACTATACGCGCAAAACTTAGTCGAAATCGGTAGTTCGGATCCCGGGATATGTAATTTCACCAAAAAGTGGGCGATGCCACGCTCGCCGTCCAAATTTCACACCGGCTCTCATAAGGCCTGCTAATAGCTAATTAAAATTACATTAAATATATTAGTTATATGGGGTATTAAGTTAGTTGGGAGCTCGAAAACCTTTCTATTTAGTATATTCGATAGCCCCAAAAATATCGACCAGATTAAAGACATTTTTGGCATACACGCTTACTATCATCAAGGAAGTATTATCTTAATATCAATTATATCTCAAACATTAGTCGATGTTTTTGGTAAAAGGTCAGAAAAATGCTCTAGTTCCGAGTTTGAAAATGTTAGTATCTGAGATGGCATCAGGTACATAGCTCGTTCAAATTAATTGATGATTGACGTTTACATTGGAAATTGGAGATGAAATAGATGAAAAAGTGTACCCTAATAGGGTGCGGAACTTGCCCCCTTTTCAAAGACTTTACAGTTACAAGCTTTGTCTCTTAGTTTAAATACATATAACTCCATATCTATATCGGCGAGTTTTAGGGAAACAAACAGCCGTTAGTTGAACAAAATTATTATACTCTGTAGCAGCGTATTGCAATAGTGTAAACATTTGAACTTGGCTTGCAACTACTTGAAAAAGTATCTCGTTTGATAAACTTTGTAGAAAATTAGTACTCTGTAAAATGGTCTTTTACGATTTTTTCGTAAACCTAACCGTCTTCTGTAATTGTTCGTTTTTTTATTATTATTTACTCTGAAGTTTTCAGCTCAAACTATTAGTTTCTTCTCATTGAAATTCAGTATCAACTTTTTTTCAATGCACTCAACAGAATAGCACAATAAACGTAACACATTTCCAATATTGCGTGTAGTAGAATTTTTTAGTTAGCTCTTCAGTCTCAATTCTAAGAGAAAAGTTATGGCAATGCCATATGGCAGGGTACGTGCACTTCATGAGATGAAATTGAAAATTAATAAGTGATGATTATTGCAAACGAAATTGCAATTGCTTTCAGTACAAGTGGATTATAGTAGCAACGCTAGGAGTAAAAGGAAAATAAAAAAGATAAGAGGCTTACGATATTGACTTAATTAATCCAATTATTTTAACTTGTTGAACTCCGAAGAGATATTAAAATATATGTATACAATTACACAGTCTGCCGAGAGTCTTCAAGAGCACAGAGCAGCAATAAGGTCTTAAACATTCTTTACAACAGAAGACTTTCAAATAAATGAAAAGTGGAGTAGAAAGTACATTTATCTTTTTTTTATCAATTTTAAGAGTTGGTGTGCTATTAAGCGAGCTTCAGTAGCGTTTACTTTAAATTAGTAATATACCATAGTTGTAATGAGTACAAATGTATTGAGAGTTTTTATCTATTTCCAATGCTCTCTTATTACTTCTCTGGGAGTGACTTCGTAGTGTGATACCACCTAATAATAGTTTAGCAGCTTAATCTGGAGCTTGCTTATATTAATTTGTACTTTCTGTACAATGAACGGCGTTTAATAAATTTGCCGCGAAGAAGTTCCGTTAATTTTTGTGTGTGGAATGAAATTTCTTGTGTTGGAAAAGCTCTTCGGTGATAATTATTTGACTCGAACAGGTATTTTTTATTGGTACAAATTATTCCAAAAGGGTCGAGAAGGCGTTAACGGCGAACCAGGTCCAGGACGGCCATCAACATCAACTGACGATCAACACGCCAATAAAATAAAGAAATAGGTGCTTGAGAATCGACGTTGGAATATCGGAATGACCAGTGAAAATCAACAGAGTCGCGATAACGTCTGTGACATGCCTTCGGACTATCAGGATATCAAGAAACGTATTAATAATGGCTAGGAGTCATTGATGTACGCTTACGATCTTGAAACAGACGATTAATCGACCAGATATGGTGGTTAAGGTGAGACGAAATCGAAAAAACCACGTCCAAGCACGACAAAAATCAAGGTTATGTTGACAGTTGACTCGATTATCGAATTATGGTGTATTCCGAATTCCTTCTGCACGGCCAGACAACAACTACTATTCGACTATCATGCGTCATTTGCGCAAGTTTGGTTTTTGTCATTTGCGCATAGCTATTCGTAAAAAGAGATTCGAATTATGTGCCGATAACTCTTTATTTTTGCACCACGACAATGTACCATCACATACTGCATTGATTTTTCGTGATTTTTTCCTTAAATTTTCAACCAATATCCTGATTTAGCTATTATCTTATTATATTGAAAAAGGTTTTACTATATATAGTAGTATATATATATATGTATGAAGCAATCCAAACAATTGTGCCGAAAAATATAAGTAGGAAATCAGTTTTCTACCGATATACATATAAGCATTCATGTTACTGTTACGAGTATTATAAGGCTAAAGTATTAACACTTGTGCACTCCTGTAAAAAAATTTATAAAATAGTGCCGTCTGAAATGTGATTTTTTATTGAAGTAAATGTATTTTGTTAAATTATTTTATATGAAGGCCCATAAATATAAATATTTGTCTCAATATCAACGGTAATAAGATTAAAGAACTTACTGAGTCATGGTAGAAGTGCAATTTCTGAATCCTAATAGAGACAACAACCATAGATAGCAAAAATCGTTAATTTTCAGGTGTTACTCAACGGGGGTAACCAGCTAGGTAAACCACGTAAATAGAAGATATGATTATGGAGTAGGCGAATAAAATACAAATGATAATTTGCGTGGTGTATCTAAATGTGTATGTGAATGAACACACTTCTTTGTGAGATTATGAATTCTTGGCCAATAAAGTTACCAACAGAACAGTAAATAATACATTCGGTGTGTGGTAACCAGGATACGAGTATATGCATATACATATTGCCTGTATTGCTTTTGCCATATAACGTTTATTTAAGGTTCCTTTTTCTAATCTCTGCTTTCTGCTGAAAAACTAATTTTGTATACCGAGAGAATCGTTCGCTCATTTTGAACTGTATCAATAATGTGTATATATATTATGTTAATTTCATTTCGATCTATCAATAATTTTGATGGCAAAGGAAGTCATAAATATACAATATATGTAGTAAATAAGTAGTGTATAGCTTTTCCAGTCAAAAAGAATTTTCTCGCGATGTTTGTGAACACATTAGTCTTAAATAACCGAATGGTTAGAAAAACGAAACGAATAGATTTCGTGACATAAAATTATGTAACCCAGTTGTTCATTAAACTATACGCGAGCCGATTCGTTTTCACCATTTCGTAGCAAAGTGTGTACATATGTTATAAAGTAACTGTAATACAGTCGATTTTATGTACAGTTATGACCGAAACCACTGAAAGAGTAATGATTTCGAATATTCCTACAAACTTTTGATTTAGATACAGACGTGATATTCTCATGTCATTCATTGATAAGTTGCAAAATATTTGTATTGATACTCACTTTTTGGCGAAATTTAGAATTTCATGAGCTCAATTGTCCATGAAAAAATTAAAAGGTAGAATTTAGAAAGCACACCGCAATTGTAAAACATCTGTTCATTATGAAATGCCATTTTCACTGAATGTTTGGACTTACGCTATGTAGCTCAGGGAAATACTGCTATCAGCTTTTGTAATGAATTTCAATGAATTCCGCTGCACAGAGCCTTCTAATTCCAACGATAATTAGCCAAAACATTACAATTGTACAAGGTTATCCTATAAATTTAATTCTTATATAAAAACGGTCGAAATATAAGTGTTTACTTAATGGCGGATAGAATATTCTTTTGTGGAAGGTCTCACAAGCAGCTGAAAGGTTTTATGAAAAGTGTGTAAGAATATTTATTCGCGCTATTCGAAATAAGTGAAAATTAGCGTCAAATTCAAGAACGAAAAAGATATTCCAAGTATTTGCATAGGGGTATTAGTACCGTGTTAAGATAGTAAGTGAGATAAAGTGCCGCCTGAAGGTAGAGTACAAATTTTACCGTTTCAATTTACCGTTCAGTTATTTTGTTTCTTTTTCCTATGCAAAGGCATGGCATTGCACCCACTTCTTACTTTTATTTTTTGTATTACTTTTTGCGAAGACAGTAGCATTTTGTTCGTCCATAGCTTCAATGCAAACATTTCGCTGTTCAAATTGCGCACACGCAGCTAGCGAGAAGTAAATAAAATCTTGTGAAAGTACAGAAACTTTTCTAATTTCTTCGCCGAACGTTATGTACGCAGAGGAGTAAAGTGAGACATTTACAGAAGAGAATACCAATAAAAAAGGTACCAAAAAATTAAATTTCTTTGTTTTGAAAGTGTCGAATTTGGCAAAAAAATACTAAAATAAAATTTTATCGCTAAAACGCTTCGGAGAAAATAAAATAAGTTTCCATTGTTGCACTTTGCGTTGTATTTTTAGTAGCCACAATTTCTCTTTAAATCGATCTTCTCAATTATAATCTCACCTGAAATGCATGTTTAAAGTATTTTTCTACCCTATATGCGATTTGCCACTGAAGTCCATTCAAGTGTTTGAAATATTAATTAAACTAAATGGTCGAGGTTTACTTCTTTAGTAATGTGGTTCATGTATATTGAATTTAGCCTCTTCGATCGAGTTAATATCATATGTAATACATTTCTCATTTGAAGATATTTTTAATGTAATTTTAACTGGCGCGAATTAAAATATAGCGATAAAACTGAGTCTAAGTTAATGACCTTTAATACAAATAACGAAATTTTCTTGTTTAATTTGAAGTTTTACCAACTCCCAAAGGTAATTTTCTGGCTCTGACCCTAACAAGTTCCAAGAATATGAAAAGCTTGGTTACACACTAATTTGGCAGTTTCTTATATGTATTCCGAACGGAAACAGTAAAAATACATTTTTATGAGCACAACTATGACTCTCAATGAATCTTTATTTGAAACTCGTTTGCATTTTCAACAAAGCGAAGCAAACAATGCAGCGTGTACAACATTTTCAAACTATAATATATGCTTGTAAATAGGGATAGAAAATAGGGAAATCGACAAATAAGTGATAACGTATAGCGATGATAAATCATGAAAAAACGAAAGGGAAATTAAAAGAAGTAGTTCAAATTCAAATCAAGTGTAGTTCCCAGATCAAAGCGTGCATTGGTAAATATTAAGCACTGCTGCTCAATCAAATATGAAAAAATACAATATGACGAAAAGTGAAAAATGATTTATAAGTGCCGAATATGGCAAAAAACTATCGAAATCACCGTTTGTGCGTTACTGCGGTACCGTAGTTGAGTGGTCGATAACTAAGAAGTAGCAGTATGCCATAAGATATGTAAAGCCACTGGATGACGACTCTCGAGAGAGGAATGTGCATCACAGTCTTACGTAATTTTTTTCTTTTTCCCATACTTTGAGTACAAAAATTTGCAACACTCGGTATTTACTCAGAACACAGATTACTCATACGCCATGGTGAGCTATTACAGCGGAGTTGACTGACAGTTTTGTAATTTTACCTGGCATGTACACAGATGTGTAGTCGGAGAAATAACAAAAAGCCAAAAAAGTTATATTTTCTTGTTTGATTAATGAAAATTTGGACAACGTGAATGATGGAAAAGTACGGAAAGTAGTAAAACAACAAAAAACTATAAGGAAAACCGTAAATTATTAGCGACTTACATATCCTTGGATACTAACGATTTTTGCAAGCAAGCAAATAAAATTGTACTTCATTTTTAGTACTGAAATAAAAAGCATTTCAGTAGTAGACGCACAGTTGGACGGACAGGTAGCCATTTGGACCCTGATTAATTACACAAACAAACGTACCAGTGTGTATGTACCATAACTATAAAGTTTTATAAATAAACTTCAATATAAGCAAAAAAAAAACTCAATTTAAAACACGAAGCTCATTGTAAGAAAGGAATTCTTAAAAACGAGGCTTACATACTGCCCCAAGTTAGTTTGATGTATAGATCTCGCAAATTAATTTAAACATTTGGTAGCAGCATTGGTTCCGATTTGAAAATGGGTCAAACCGAATAATAATCTAGGCTATCATGCAAAAACTTAGTTCGAAGCGATCCAAAGCACTTTAACTGAATATCAATTGTAGGTATCTTAGTTTTAACTATGAGTAAATATTTGCATAATAGTCTTACGTATAGTCTTACGTAAATTTTATCATAAGCTCATAACTAAATTTTTGGGATTATAAGAGTTAAAGAAACCTCACAATGGATTTTCTATTAAGGCGATCGATATTAACCAGTATAAAAGGTTAGAAAATTGTTTCCGGCAACAAGTAAACTATGCAGAACTTGTTCAGACAGCCAGTTTGTGCATATTCACATCATTGCCTCTAGTGAAATCTGCAATAACAGCTCCTTGAGCGCTTATTTCCCAGCGGAACAGCAGGTTAATAGAAAAAGTACCAACACTACTACAAGTAAATTTATATGCAAGCATATGTGGTGTATGTGGTTGTCAACACTTTCTTATACCATAGCAAAAATTTAAATCCTGGGCTTGTTACCGAAGACTTGTTGCAGTTCTGCAACGAGAGACTTATGAACTCCATATAATCCAACAAACAAAAGCTTTTTCCTGCCACAAACTAGATGTGAAAATGAAGGAGAAGCGGAAGGATTTCCGCTTCAGATATTAAAGTAAAGTGAATTACCAACATATATAAATATATATACCTATGTGCAAGTACTTACATATTTAAAAATTTATGTACCTTTTAAAACCTAGTAAAAGTTCTTCATACGTTTACGTGGCATTTCGCAGCCAGAAAAGTGTTTAGAGCAAGTCAGGAGAAGAAGTTACAAAAATTTTCAACCATAAAAGTTATACTGGCAGCATTTTGGAGTAGAGCATTTACATACATACATATATATTTAAATTCACTTTCTGACTCCGCAAATATTGATATGCACACATACATGTGCATGTGCATTACAGATGGTTGAGTTACAGGGAGACTAAAAAAGCAAATATCGAATATTCGGGAACTATTTTACGGATCAAACTGACAACTTTACGTAGGAGACTATTGGCCGGTTTCGAGACAATTCTTAAAGCGCAGTTTATCTTTTAGGGCTTGTAAAAGTTTCTTCGTTAGATTTTGAAAAGTCTTAGTTGAGCATTTATGTCATTACGGCACACATTTAATGAAATTTCAAATAAAAGACTTATATATAACTCGACAAATTTAAGCATATACCTCGTTATACCTCACTACACTGCTTAACAGCAATTGTTAAGAATGAAAGAATGAAGAAAACGCATGCAATAGAAAAGCAAAGAAACAGCATTAAAATGGCGTTAGTTTTGGCAGATGCTTGCTGTCGAAGCAGCAAAACAAAGCTTGGGAAAATGCCAGAAAATGCGAGTTTAAGTCAGCGAAGACAACTTATGGTGTGCAACTGAAAACAATCTTTGCTGTCCACAGAATATTTAGCTACACATAAAAATACTCGCCATTTCTTGTCACATACTTTGTAATACTCACAATTTTAGTTAGACGCGCAGCAAAAACAAACGTTGCGCTATACGAGTACAAGTGCACGAGTATACCACAAATACCCTTTCGGGACATCATCGAATCTTTTTACCATACAGAATGAAACATGAGCATATTTTTAAACTCTCGCAACATGTTGCAATACAGCATAACAAATTTGTGTGAATGGTTGCTTGTAGCATATAAAACTTACATAGATTGTGACAAAATTACCCGGAACTTGTAAATAAAAGGTGAATTTCAAAGTAAACAGGACTTAAAAAGACAACAAATTGGTTTTTCAGAAAAATCAATTTATTTTATTCAAAATAGTCTCCTTCTACTTCAATACAGCTTTTTGCAGGGTCCAAAAGCATGTCGAATGAGTATTTAGCTCGTTGACCGGTATGGCCGCCAGTATGCCAGTGCAAGCCTTTTAAATGGCCTCTACGTCTTCATAACGCTTGCCTTTCATGGGCAAATGCATTTTTCCAAAAAAGGAGAAGTCACACGGTGCGATCAGGTGAATACGAGGAGTGGTTAATGGTTAATTTTGATTGGCCCACATGTTGATCGTCATTTATATCCTCATAACCACTTTGAAAACATTGAAACCACTGGTCCACTCTGCTACGGGATAGCCAATGATCGCCATAAACTTATTTTATCAATTGAGACGTTTCGGTAAAAGTTTTACCAATTTTAAAGCAAAATTTAAAGTTGGCTCTTTGTTCGAAGCTCATTTTCGCATCGATAATACAAACATACTGACACTTAAAACCAAATAAATTCACTTCCAATAAATTAAATGTCATGAAATTCTTACTGGACAAGCGATAAAGAGAGCAGATTCTAACGCATTAGCCTACCTAGATGGCGCCACCAAGGGGCGCTAGATTCAAAACGTCCTGTTTAGTTTGGGACGCACCTTGTAAAACGCAATATATTTAATTATTCATGAATATTTATTTTGTCACTTTCAACGTAATCCCCACCAGATGTAACACACTTATGCCATTGATTTTTCCAATCCTCGAAACACTTTACATTTTTTGGGACGGACTTCAGCTCCTTCAGCGAATATTGTTTTATCTCTTCGGTCGACTGAAAACAAATTCCATGGAGCGGCAATTTCAGTTTGGGGAATAAGACAAAATCACACTAAGCCAAGTCTGGTGATTACCGTGGTTGATCATGGTATTCATTGCGTTTTTGGCTTTAAATTCAGTCACAATCGTGGATAGTTGATGTGGTGCATTATTTTCATATAAAATCCTTGAATTGTTCTTCCACACAAGCGGCCGCGCGCTTTCGGCGACCTCAATATGGCCAACTAGAACTCCTTGTTGACCGTCTGTTCCTGCGAAACAAATTCACACCAAACCACGAGTATCGAAAAAAAACAGTGAGCATCGCATTGATTTTTCGACATCTTTGGGGTGGCTTTTTTTGGTTTTGTCACTCTCAAAATTCCGATGTGTTTGCATGTCAAACTCATAAACCCATAAGCAGTTATAATGTTCTCCATTAATGTAAGATGCCCAAAGTGAGCTGTCATGCTACTCTTTTTGAAAATTTTCATCTTTATCGGGACAAGTCGAACAAGTACAAGTTTCATACCCAAAATATCCACCAAAATCATGCGAACGGACGGACGGAAGACTTTGAGGAGTGATCTTGGTTTATGAGTTTACAAATTCAAGGGGGTGCATAAATTGAGGCCCAACAACCATTACGGTCATTGCACGTTCGATGAAGGGGTCCCAAACCGAATGGCTGGCGAGCGCATGACTCGGGTCGTGAGCCATATGCAACCCCGAAAATCATGCGATTTAATGCCCTTGGACTATTTTTTGTGGAGTTATATAAAGTCGTTTGTCTATTGCTGATATACGGTTCCAGTTGCTACAAAAATCGAAATTTCGAATTTATTGGAGCCACCCGCGGTCACCGAAGTCATTTTTAAAACGATAATGGTAAACCCTTGTCTTTATAATAAAGCTGAGTTCTTGACGATAATAATAGTTTAGTATTGATTTAATGCCTAATATTTCTTATTGAAAAACACATATCTTAAAAACATATTATTTGTGTATTTTTTATCGAATAAAGCTAAATCATACATTTTTTGAATTACATTATTTATAGAACTGATCAAAAGGGAGTTTTATAAGCATTTTGAACAAATCGCTCAAAACAGATGGAACACAATAACAATCTACAAGATAAGCGGCTGAAATATGACAGGAATAGAAAAAATAACTTGCTATTTAGGTCCAGAAACAGCTTATATGCTATGTATATATATAAACTTACAACTACGATCTTCGAGAAGTGACCTTTTGAAGAGCATGCCCTAAAAATGTGGCTGCTTATAACAGTAGTTTTTGCAGCTGCAAGCAAGAAGGGAATGCGGAAACAGTTTTCTCCTTTCAATGCGAATGCTAAGCTTTATCACAAATCCGCCACGAATTTTTTGGAACTCGTCAGACTTCAAACCTTGAATGTTTGTCCACAAAAAGCTTAACGGACATAAGTAGCTTCTCTATTGCACCAAAGATTCGACACTTCTGCATTTAAAATAATTAGGACTCGTTTCACAAACCATTTATCATTGAACGAAAGAGATTATATGTGCAGCGATAAAAACAAAATATATTTCATATGTATGCACATATATGTCAACTTGCATTTCAATTCAAATTCAATATAACCTGAAAATTTTATAATAGGAAATTTTTAATTTATATTAATAAAATACGGGTCCAATACGAGGAAAAAGAATAGGATGAATTGTTTTTGATCCAGTTGGTTCTTGGTATTTACATATGTGCTTTTTGAGTATTTTATAAATTGTATTAGTAAACAATTTTGACAGCTCACTAGAGATGTGAGATTAGTAAACAAAAATTATTAAAAAATTTTGATATTACAAAGTTGTAACGCGTGTAAATCATCACAAACATGTGCTTCCCAAATATATATACATAAGTATATATGACAAGCCTCTAGGTATTGTAAATTTATGTTCAACAAAACACTTGTTATTTATTCAAATTCCGAAATTCTGTGAAAGTTTGTAAATATTAGATTTTGCTTTATTTGTAATGAATTCACAATTGCCTCTGGTGAAGCTTGCAAAATTTGTTATTGACTAATGCATTGCATATATGGTATATACACAAACACATTTTTTCTCATGTTATATACATGAAAAAAGTAAAACTCTTCAGAATTATTTTTCAATACAAAAACTAAAATTTCTTCTTGCAAAAATTATTCTCTGCGAATTCCTATAAAATATCCACAAATTGGCCAATATTATCGGTTGCACCGAAGCTAAATACCCTTCACAGGTGCATTTCTGTTAGTAACTATGTGTTCAGTATGTACGGAAGCTATATGCTATAGTAATCGGTTCTAAACAATTTTTTGGTGATTATATTGTTACCTTTAGCAGTAATCCATGCCAAATTCCGTTAAGATACCACGTCAAATGCGAGAGTTTTCCATACAAGCTCTGATTCCGATCGTTCGGTTTGTATGGCAGCTTTATGTTATAGTGGTCCGATTTCGGCAGTTCCGACAAACGAGCAGCTTTTTGACGAGGAAATGACGTTTGCAAAATTTCAAAACGATATCTTAAAAACTGAGGGACTAGTTCGTATATATACAGACAGAGAGACGGACATGGCTAAATCAACTCAGCTCGACATACTGATCATTTATATATATACTTTATTGGATCTCCGACACTTCCTTCTCGGTGTTACAAGCTTCGTGACAAACTTAATATACCCTGTTCAGGGTATAATAACGTTCCTTTACGTTGCATCGAAGCTGCAGCAAATACAAACGATTTTTTACAAGAATTTTAGATTTTCAGATTCTATGACAGCTATGGCACTCTTGTCTTTAACAGAAATGTCAAATTTGTTAAAAATATCTCCAACAAGTAAGGAAGGACTAAGTTTGGGTGCAACCGTACATTTTATACTTATGCAACTTGCAATAATCAAAGCCAGGGAAATATTTTGAGGAGTAAAACCAATAATATAGAGCAAAGGCATTCGGATGTTCGAAAATCCTAATATTAGTTATAATATAAAAAAAAATTTTTCGCTCAAATTTATCTATTTTGGGCACAAAGTTACACTGTTATGGGTAAAACACGCCGATATGTGCGGTACAAGGCCACCCGGAAGTTTAAAAATCTATATATATAGTAGTATATGGGGGCTTAGGGAATTATTGGTCCGATTCAACCCGTTTTTGACATACAGACATAACATTATAAGAGAAAGATTATTTCTTAATTTTAGTTACATATACATATCTCATATTAACCGACATTTTCGATCAAAATTTAACTGTAGATACTGGGGCCTAATATTCGGTACCTAGGGGCTTCAACAGTTTTTATTGAATTACTTTTTTTATTTGAATACCCCCGATTTTATCCATTTTAACGCTGTTTCTAGAAATTCATTTACGATTTGTTCTCAACAAATTTGCTTGTTGTAGCTTTAGTAGTTTAGGAGAAATGTACATTAAAGTTGTTAGAGGGCTGGCCACATCCACTTTTTCAAAATAAATGGGACGACTTTCGCGGATTTCATGACGAGATCTTAAATTGTGTTCAGCGGTGAAGCCCATTTATGGCCACATTTGAGACGAAGAGCCAACTGAGAAAACTTAAAAGCTATCATTTCATCCAGAAAAATCCACATTTTGATGTGGTTTGGAGCCGGTGGAATCATCGGTCTACATTTTTCAAATATGATGACGGTGGGAACGTAACCGGCAATGGGGATCATTATCGAGCTATCATAACCGACTATTTGACGGCTGAAATTGAAATTGGTGATCACAGCGACATTTAGTTTCAACAAGGCGGGTGTATAACGCAATGCTGACAATCAAAATCTCGAAATTTAGAATTTCGACAGTCAAAATACCGACAAATCAAAACACCGACAAATCAAAACACTGACAATCAAAATACCGACAAATCGAAACATCGACAAACCGCAATACCGACAAATCAAGAAAAGGTGGCGTTGTTCGTCCGAGGCCCTGCGGCCTTCGGCCTCCGGCCACGAACACGCTCAGGATCATAACCCTTAGTCGGCAGAATTCTCTTTCTGTGCTTCGATAGAAATAAGGGCAGGCAAGATAAAATATTTTTCACATGTCGGCATTTTGGTTTGTCGGTATTTTGATTTTTCGGTGTTCTGATTTGTCGGTGTTTTGATTTGTCGGATTTTGATTTAGCTGTATATTTAAATTTTGTCGGTATTTTGCTATGGCGACAATTTGAATTTCGATATTTTAAGTGTATCCCCAACATTTTGTAACCTCGAAATGGATTACCTTTAACAATCAGCTATTTAAACATAAAATCGTGTGTTGCCGTTTTCTTCGATATTTTTTCATGTTGAGATGGAGATTATTTCCTTTCTGGATCTGTTTAAAGTATGACAAATGTTTAAAAAACAAAGGGTTATTATAAAAGTGTAAACGAAACCCAATCTACTAAGTAGATTCGAATATAAGTACTTTGTTTAGTATATGTACAAATTAACTCAGTTTGGTTAAATTCAGCTTTTTTATTTTTTCTGAAAGATTCGGCTGTAAACTATGCCGAATTAAAAGTTAAGCTTAATTCTAAGACTATGGTAATGCCATCTCAATATTTTTCTAAATGAAATCGGTGTAGGCTTCCATCCAACTCTCTTATTACCATCACAATGTTGTTGAACTGTTATTTTTTAACCTTAACGAGATTTTTTTGTAATGATCTGGCTCAAATGTTGACTTTACTTAAATTCGTATTAAACTTCAGTAGTTTTGTGATGTATTCCTTTAGTTTATTTGCTTTATGCTATGGTTCGGCGATGACACTTTTGTTAAATGCTTAAAGGTGTAATGCGTACTAATGTGTTTTTAATTACATAGAACTCGAGCGCACTATCCAATGAAATACTTTGGTTCTTATCTTTAAATAGCATTGTATAGGCAGTAGTGCATTTCTTTTGCATATACATACATATGTACATGCTCGTATATTCAATGGTAGGCATAATGTAATTTGTAGCTTTATTAAAATTTTCAATAAAAACCATATAATGTTTCCTGAATTTTATTTGTCTTATTGTGCCAGGTCACAAAAACGTCGATGGTAATAAGATAGTGAACGGAATCAAAAAGAAAGGTGTACAGTTGTCATCTGATAACGTGACCAACATTGGTAATCTCATGCATAGTCTTTATGACGATCTGGTAAACAGCATGGCAAAGACGGGTAAAATTCGATGGAATGATCTATCGGTATGCGAAACTATAAAGTTAATGTACAAAAATGAAAGTTAATGTAATGTAGATCAAAAACACACAATATTCCTACTTACTCTTAATAGAAGAGAATGCAGAAACATGATTGGAAAACTCGCCGGTCACAATCTAGTGGCGCCACATGCCATTCTTCACTGATAGATCGAGATAACTACAGGAAATGTCAAGAGCAAGGCAATAAAGAAACAATGCACCTGTCCTGGACTAGAAAGTAACGTTTAAAACGTTTTAGGGCTCCACGATATTGAGACACTGGAAGAGGTACTTATCGATGTTGAAGTCTTAGAACTTATTGGAATTCGTGTCGAGCACAAGCATTCTGAAGGATGCCGACTTCTCATGAACGTAGTAACTCCATCTAGCATCGCAAAAGACTAAAACCGGTCTATGCGTGACTCATAAGGCTTAACGGAAACTTAACGGATCTAATATATTTAAGACCAATTAGACAAACAAGTAATGTGCAAGTCTTTAGAGAGAAAAAGGACATCTGAAAACTATATTAAAACCAGAGGACTAGTCCAAGTATACACAAACATACAAATGGATATGGCTAAATTACCTCAGTTCTACACGCAATTCATTTATTATTACTTTTGTACTTACGTTTTCATCTAGGTATTACCACTTTCACCGCAAAATAATATACCTTGTTCAAGGTATAAAGATAAGTGATAAAAAAATATGTTCCATAAGAAAAAGTTTTCCATTGTGTTTTGATTTGCATTTGCCTAGTTTAACTGTTTAATGATTAATTAAGTAAGTTTTATTTCTTGTATTTTGCATGTTTGCCAAATCTTTGCGTTAATCCTACGTTTGAGTTGTGATATTGAACATTGGACATTATTAGTGTTACAGCGTGCGGGAGTATTTCATTACGTGGAACTTCTTCAACGGTAAGTTTGCATATCAATTATAGCTGGGAAATTGAATAAATGTGATTGATTGTAACTATATATGTATGAAATATTACATTTGATAACCGCTCAGGAAAGTGTGCTCATTCACTATTTAATTAAATAATGAAATATGTAAGAGAGATTGTTAGCCCTTCTAAGATTGCTAATAGACTTATTTTGAAGTTATTCTCTTACGATGTCATTTTATTTTTGCTCAACATTGTTTGTCATATCATCATGGAAGGACTTATGTCTGAACACCATTTACAAATTGTTCAAGTTTATTATGAAAAATCACTTTTTGTAAAGAATATGTTTTCGCGCGCTTCGCTCAATTTAATATTGCTAATAGGAATGTCCTTGCTTTCCGTTGGTTCAGTTGGTTAATTACATGTGGAAAGTAATTGAGCATTACTCGCTACCACGAGACTTAAACTTCAGCGCAAACTTCTTAAGTTCTCAGTACGTGCAAGAGTACATTATAAGAACTCAGCTCTATGAATTACCCTCTACCAGAATAAAATGGGAAAAATTCAAATTTCTGTCACAAAACTACGTCATCTAGTGCTGAATCACAAAGCGTCAACAAGTTTCCAGTTTATATTATTGGCGCACAAGAAACGCATAACGTAGATATGAATGAACTTATTAAAATAACCGTGCAAACTGACCTCTGACTGATTGAACTGACTATGCCCAGTGGCCACAAAATCGGAAAAGAAGTAAAAAGTGTGGGAAACTTGTGAAAACTTCAATCTTTCTCATAGCAAATGTCAATAGCTTCACTAAATAGTACATTTCTGAACATCGACTGGCAAAAAAAATTGTTGAACAAAACCAGGTCTTTATGGTTTGTACAAATTTTAAATTGCCAGAATTTTATAAAAGTCACATAGGAGTTTGTAAGATATGTCTGACAAAAGTATTTAACCGTCTAAACCTCCGTAAAATAGTAGTGAAAGTTTATTACCCTAAGAAGCCCTAATGCCTTATTTTACAATTTTGTATATGTTTAAGGTCATTCTAGCTCAGGGTAAAACAGAAGTGCTATAGTGATGTCTTTGTCCTCAGCAAAGTCCACCTTCTAAAGGTTTTAGGAGTTCTAACTGGACAGGATCGGGATTCCTGCGGAAAGAAATAATATTTTACCTGATAACAGTTGCATGAGCTGCTTGTAAGAAGATATCTCCAGAGCAAGCTTTCTGAATACCTCAATACCATCAGAACTACACGATGGATGACTCAACAAAGCAATATTTTGAGTGACCATCAGAGCAATTGTTTCAATCGATGTGTGAGAACTCGATTTTGGACAACCTTCACGATTATCGTGTTGGAGTAATCTACGAGCTCGATTGAACTTACCATACCATCTTATGCTAATTAAGTACACGATGAAAGTTATTAAAAACAATCGTGAACACTTTGCGCTTTAATTCGTCTTTTTGACCGAGACTAATATTTTAAATTACTGTAAATAACAAAAATTTGGTATAAAGTTGTGTCTTACCAAATTGCAACACTAGGGTTGCAAAATGCCAAAATATAAAAGACAACATACATACATATATTAAAACCAATACCGAGTTAATTCACGAATTAGAACTGTAATCAGAAAAAAACAGAATACTTGTCGGAATGTGATGAAACCCTACGTAGTGGTAACACACAACTCCAACCATTGTTTCAGGTGTTAGCAACCATTTAGCTAATTGGATTAAATATTTTAATTATATTAAATTCACTTACACACCAGCCATCATTTACAAACACATGAAGATTAGGATCCCATTACGACGTTTAAATATACGAGTATATGCATGTGTACTTCCGTACGAAAGGTAGTACAACTATTCTGTTGCACTCTGAGAGTAAGTGATGTTTACTCTTCACTTTGCTGTGCGAATTTAAAATTCACTATCTGCAATGTCGCCAAGCACAGTGAGACTTCTTCATACTTGTTTTTGTGAAGGCAGGTAATTGAACAATGCAGTGCCTCATGGTGTCGACGCGATGCTATGTCATGACATTGATGCAAAACAAAGAGATCACCGCAGTCACCGCTACCATGCCGCATTGTATGGCGTTCAGGTAATTGCGAGGATAGCTAGAAAGTGAGGAACAATTTTATTATGGTTGTATTGTTTAGCTTGAACATTTGAGGTTAAAAAGCAGCTCTTTTGTTTTGTGAGCTTTGTGTTTTGTAGAAAGTGTTTCAATTGTCATCAAGATTTCTTAGATACTTTATACTATAATTTAACGGTAGTCCTACTTGTATTTGGAGTATTCCGATGTGAAGATAATTGTACTTATTCCATCGATTAGCGTTTATCTCTTATCTTTATTGATGCATAATCAACTTAGCGCCATAGGTTTAAGGGGACAGTAGGGTAATCTGGTCTGTTTCTTTTTACTTTTTTGCATAGAAATTTTTATTATGCAATAGAACTTTTTTTTTTACATATCATGAGGTATATCGTGAAGTCTATAAACAAGTATTTTGGGAATTTTTTGATGACATTTGTCGGAGAAAAGGCTGGGTGAATGAGATGCGCCTTCTCACTGGAAGACACGATTTCTTTTTTTTCGATCATCTAAAACACAAAAACCCAATTTATTCTTAAAAAGTACTTGAATGGAATGAAAAAATGTTAAAAAATAAAATAGTAATAAACTTTTTTTTTTTAATTTTTCCCCATATTTTTTTACATAAATTTCGTCATAACATTGTCAATAAATTATAAAAAATTATAAATCTAGGCCTTTTGTGAACATTAAAAAAAAAAATCAAGCAAATCGGTTGAGTAGTTTGACCGGAATCATGTTACATTAATGCTACATTAATTCTAACGGTATAAAAGAACAGAAAAAAACTAAAAAAAAATAATAAAGACTACCCTACTGACTCCTTAATATCTAAATATACATTACAAAAAATTTTATTTCCTCATACCACTATCTAACGACCATGTATTTTGCGTTCAATAGTGAAGTGATGCACATAATTGGGTATTTAAGAACTTAGTTTATGTGTACTAAGATTTAAAACACGATATTTCGCTTTCTAACTGATACTACTGTAAGTTGTGGTCTATTCGTTTTTCTTATTGATGTTCATCTCAAGTTTCTTCCCACTGCATTGATTCATATGAATGTCTAACAAGTGATCTCACTTCATCTTGCCATTTCAGTCCGCGAATGTCAAAATTATTCTTAAAAATAAAATTCAACTCAATCAAAGGTTTAGTATACATATGGCTATGTGAAATACATCTCTAAACTAAGAGTAAATAATTCGATAGGGTGTTATATTGTGAACTTTTAGTATTGAAAAATTCGTAGAATATTTCTCTAGAGGGTGTCGGTTTTTTGACACATTTTTTTTGCGAAAATCCCCTGAAGTTATAATCTTTATAAAAGATTTCAACAGAAACAAGCTCTTTATTTTCAATTCGAACGGTGCCTAAACTACATTTCTTTTTCCATGCTTTTATTAAATTTAATTTTTAAAATTTCGCCAAGTTAGGGTGGTAAATCTATTACTTCGAAAAGGAGATATTTTAATTAAAAGTATACCGATCCTCATGTATCTAATCTCTTTTTTCATAAAAAATGTTTTCAAAAGTTATACACAGTTAAATTTAAACATGAAATGACAATTTATTCAAGGGATTTAATGGTATTGTATTATACCTTTTGTGTTGCTCATACGACATGGTGTACTATATGAATTTAGTTCATTCGATTTAGATATTATAAAAAATTCTATTGTAGAGTTGTAAAGACTAAAGAAACGATAAAATATCGTTAGACTTACTTAAAATAATAAACAAAATGCCAAATGATTTATCTTATCCTGCATTCCTCTAATATATATGTAATATTCCTGTGTTCCTAAATATATGTATGTATTAACATAAATAGAAATTGAGAATCAGAATTAAACAGCGATTATAAACGATGAGTGAGAGGTATATCCTCTATGGAAATTTTTGCACCAGTACCAGTATATCACTAATTTACAGTCGTTTTACGACTGTGATATTCGAAGCTGTTAATTTTAAAATTGTTATATATAAGTAAATCTCGCGTGTATTTGGTTTAAATAATAAACGGTTAGAAACTTATTTTATTCAAATTAATACATGATTATTCTTAAAGTAGGAAACTAAAATGGGCATTTTTTTTATTTTTAATCATTATTTATATTTTTGAGTCATTTCAGAAATGTTCGTTACATTCATCAGTTATACATTTACAAAACATTCTATATCAAAATACTTTATTTTATTTTCTTACCACAAAAAACAAAAGCATTTTTTAGCATTATTCTCCACTTCAATTGGAAAACAGCATTTCCGTCAAACTGCTCACTTTTTGCTTAAATAATCTAAATTTCAATTCTTCTCACAAAGTGTAGTAATTGAGACAAATTAACAACAAGAAGTAAAACTTAAAAGAGCAGTGGTAGAGCCACTTTGTCGGCGACGAATATTCTTAATTTTA
Source organism: Bactrocera dorsalis (assembly GCF_023373825.1). Classification (NCBI taxonomy): domain Eukaryota; kingdom Metazoa; phylum Arthropoda; class Insecta; order Diptera; family Tephritidae; genus Bactrocera; species Bactrocera dorsalis. Next base: position 30,151,613 of record NC_064307.1, on the reverse strand, counting down.
CCGTTTCTTTTTTAGTGCAACTGAGCGTAAAACTCGCGAGCGCATTTACGTTTTAATCTCCATTGAAGGAAATGTCAAACCTCGCTCCGCAGGCGGAATTATTTTTTACTTTGCCATGTTTTTCTTTACTTGGCTTGCAAAATTTGTTGCCGTTGTTTTGCGTTTAATCCTTATCGCTGCACTTAAGAGCACCTTTTTTAGCTGCTATGAGCAGCCGACTAAGCAAGCAGTGCCTAATGTAAGGTCTTGACGTTTTGATTTAAGTTCTTAAGGAAATAGGGAAAGTGGTGGTTAAGTAAGTTAAGGAGGTAACAAAAAGCGCTTAAAATTAAAAATAGTTTTATAGCAGATAAAATTCAAAAAGCAAGTATTTTCTAGCCCTTATAGTATTCTATTAACTCCAACACATTTTTGTTGTTTTCGATAAAGTTGAAAAATCTGATCATTAATTTAGAGTTACATTTAATATTGTTTGCTATAAACGAACCTCGTAATATTCTTTATAAAACGTCTGTAAATTCTGCTTAATTGGTATGAGAAAGGTAACATCTAATAAACTAGCAAGATAAAAAGAGCAATTATAAATATTATATGTTCGATAAAATCAGCAGTTTTAAGTCTGAATATGCAACTAGACACGAGACAATAATCTTCAATCATGCCAGCGCTCGGCCCAATGATACAAAACGGGCTAAGAAAGTTAAAAAATATCAACTGGGAAATTTTTTCTCATCCCTCTTATAGTTCGAACCTTGCCACTTCCGACTTCCATTCCTTTCAGTCGGCGCAAAATGCTCTCATTGGAATATGAATCCAATCAAGATATGGTATCAAAAAATGCCTTGATTATTCTTGGCCGCTTATCCAAGCCCTTTAACTACTTTTCATCTTTTTTAACTATAGGTGTAACAAATTAGTAGCTTTCTGCAAATGCATACTGTTGAAGCTGTGAAACCGTTGGTTGACCTCAGCTCAAGGATAGCAATTCGCTATATCATTAGGAAGCTCACAGTATTTTGACTACGAACTATGTCAGTAAAATAATTGAGTGTAGCATAACAAAAATAAGCAGAGAACAAAATAGAAAATATGGAAAATGTGGTAGAAGTAAAAGTACAAACAAAACCTAATTTAAAATAGCATAATGCAAAATATTGCATAAAATGGTGGATAACAGAGAAGCACACGAAAGCGTCATCAGCATCATTTTGATGTATAGTATGAGCCTCTATATTTACCGGCTGAACAGTGCGCAACATGTTATCAGACTGAGGCAGCAGTTATAAATTCAAATATATTATTTTTAATTTTTTTTATATTGTTTTAAAATTTTACTGAAATCTAACACGGCGTGCTAATTAATCGATTTCGAGAAATGTCTCTGATTTTTTTTTTATGAAGAATTTTTCGATTGAAAAAAAAACTTGTTAATCAGAAAGACATGAGAAGAAAACGCAATAGCTGTTAATAATTATATGAAGTATTATGGCCTCAGTAAGTATATTTAGACGACATGGCGCATGAGTAACTTTTACATTAATTACATCACTGTTGAAAAGTTTTTTTTTCCTTTTCAATGTATCGACATAACAATTATTAATAAGTAATTTATATTAATATTAATATTTCTTAAAACAACAAGGCAATACAACAAAACAATACTACATATATATCGATTTGTTAATAGCAATTTTGTTGCAAGAACGTTAATAAATGCATAATGAATGCTATTGCTTTATTTTTAAATACAGGGCCTATTGCACGATAATGCGCCGTGTCATCGGTCGACGTTTGTCACTGAATTTTTGACAAAAAACTCCAAATTAACCATTAATCACTCACCCTACTCACCTGATTTGGCACCCTGTGATTTTTACCTATTTGGAAAACTTCATTTGCCCATGAAAGGAAACTGGTTTTAGGACATTCAATCTCAATAGCATTCCGAAAAATGACCTTAAACACTCATTTGAAATGCTAATTGACCGGCATTTAGTATCGAAGCACAAGGAAACTACTTTGAATTAAAAAATATAACTTTTGAAAGTAGTATACTGTATAGTAGTATACTGTATCTGCCAGAATACTAAAATGAGACTCCTAACTAACAGAGTCACTAAATGAAGATTGTGAAAATTAGAGACATGAGACAATGGTCTCAAGCAGAATACCGATATAAATCTGGTTAAATTCTTATTAATAGCATAGGTACCGAACAACATCTGACAGTAATCATTTTATATGCTACAAAACTATAGACAACTATTAGCCAAATTCAACTACCACAATGTGCTGGACTTTCATTAAAAACTACACCGTGATAATGAATAAGCTTAAATCGCCGGTTTCTTTACCATGTTTACAATCTAAAAAATGTCTAAGTTCTGTGGAGTTTTTTATAAGTGGTTTGGTGACTCCTCTTGAGGAAGTTCAGCTTTTGGCAATTATTGAGCTGATTTAAACAGCTTGGATAATTAACCAATGCACAAATTTGTTTATTGGAAAGCAAGTCTGCAATATAATATCACAGTTCGAGCGTAATGATTTAACGTCTTAAACTTTTAGTTTTTATTTTTTTTTTAATTCTTTAATATCTCGCACCTGTTAGCGTTCCTTCTCCTTATTTAATCATAACCGTACATTTACACTCATTTCAATTCAACATATTCCACACCACAAAATCCAATCAACTGCAGATAACACAAATACAAGAAAAAACATTGCGGTTTCGCAATTACAAAGCAGTTAAAGGGTATTGATGCATGTACATACAAGTATTGAGAGTTTTTATGTGGTTTGCTTTTTTAGTCAAAGCAGAATTTTATTACATAGGCACAAGTAGTACTGACTTTAAAAATTGAACTTTCTGTATCTATTTTATTCTTAAAAGGCTACATATAAATATGACCTCCACCTAGTTTTAGTTAGAAAATTAATATAATTGATTAAAACAAAGCTTAAAAATAAAATTTAGAAATGCGAAAAATTAAATAAAATGGTAGTGCTTAGAAAAAGTTACCATAAGTGTTCGGTGAAAGATATACACCCTTAACTACGGATCACAGCTCGTTGTTGTTTGTGGGCTTAGCCCTTATAAATACATTTATTTATATAAGTCCACATGAGGCTGATCCATAAACTCATTTCCATTGACCTGACACCATTTCTCTGCCAGTCTACTGGTGTGTTGTGGGTCATTGTGCTGGAGGAGGATCAATTTTAGCGGCGTGTTATCTTCTACAAATGGTAGCATAACATTTTGCAGTATAATGGCATAATGGCGCCTCTGTACGAGAAATATTGTCATACCATTATGCTTGACCCATTATATTTTAAAACTTTCGTGGCATATCGTGGGTTATACTCTGAATAAAGACAACATCACTCACACTCTCCGAACCCTTTCCGGGCATAAAAAAATAATCGACTTTTTAGTCCAAAGTATGTTCCTACATGTTTTCTATTGATCAGGTCATATGTTTCTGTGCATATCTAAGACGTCGTGCTACGTGATTTTTTTAATAAAGGAACCTTACGGCGTTGAGAGCACACAAATTATGATTTTGTAACAATTTTCTCACAATATAAAAGCCAGAAGTTGAATTTAATTCGTTTCGGAACTCTATAGCAGCCCCTTTTGGTCGAGGTTTGGCATACCTGAAAGTATTTTGCTTTGTTATTTTAAACGTAATTGATATCAATATCTTAAATAGTGCAAAATATGTTTCAAAGTGTATTAAACGAATGCCCACTGCTATTCCATTGCACTCAGGTGTATGTATTCGAAGCTGTATAAAATTTAATATATAATGTACAATACATATACATTGTGCAAGCTTCACAAATTATCACTTCATTAATTTATTTAGAAGAAATACAAGGAAGCTGGTGGAAGTTGGGTTATTCAGCAAAGTCAATTTATTTTACTCAAAATAGTCTTCTTCTACAGCTTTTAGCATGGTCCAAAAGCATGTCGAACGAGTGTTTTAGCTCGTTGGACGGTATGGCCGCCATTTTTATTAATTTAATGGTGATTTCGACTGATTTTTGATGAATTCACGCACAGTTTCGATGGGATCACGGATTTTTTGATTGGCCCACACACCCAAAATTGTTATCCTCAGAATTTTTTTTTATTTTTATTGAAAAAATTCCAAATTTCCAATCACTATATTTAATTGTCTAATTGAGATAATCAAACTTTTTTGCAGAAATTTTTAAAGTTTGAAAACTGAACTTTCTGAATATGTAATGGTTATTTTTGAAAAACGAAAATTAGTTGGCGAAATTTTAGTTTGAATGAAAAAACGAAAATATGAAAGTTTGCGCACTTAAAGCGTATATTCTTAAAAGGCTTTACATAGTGATCTCTATATAATGTTAGTTTTCGAATTAATTTGATTGTTTCATAGTTATTTTGAAAATAAAATTTAAAAGCACCCTAAAAATATGAATTATCTTAAATGTTTACCTTCCATTTTGAGATGAAGTCAATGAAGGTGGCCTACAAATATGTTTTCGCGACCGTTCAAATTATAATATTGAAAGTTAACGATTGATTAAATTATTTGGAAGAAATACAACGAAGACAAGAAATGCTTTGTCATGATAGCTGAAGTAAGCGCATTCACGGAAGGTAAGTTAGAAGTGATTAGGTGGATTTTTGCTTACATCCTCATGCATCCAAAATTTATGACTTCTTCCATTCAAAACATTTTTTATAGGCACGTTCCGGGATGTCCTTCAGCTCTCGCATCGAATTTGTTTTGATGTGTTCAATTGAGTTGAAGCGTATTCCACGAAGTATATATTTCAGTGTGGAGAATAAGAAAAAGTCACAAGGGGCCATATCAGGTGAATACGGTTCTTGCTCAATGATATTTGTTAAGTGTTTGGCCAAAAATTCATTCATAATGATGGCTTTGAGCGATGGTGCATTATCATGATGAAGAATCCACGAACTGTTGACTGATCAAAATTGTGTCCTTGTATGGAAAACATTTTTTATTTTTCCTTCTTTAGCTGTAACTTTGACTTTTATTTGCTTATTTAACCGACATAGATAGGGAAATGCTCCAATCATTTCTTGTCGAAGTAGCTAAAGTAAAAAATATTTTCAAAAATCTCTCTAGAAGGTAAAATAAAGATATTAATTTTTTTGGAAATATCATTATTTTCGAACACAGCATTCGAACTTAACTTGTATAAATATTCAAATCATTATTACAGCGTCCATCTCAAAACGTATAATTTAAAATTTCAACGCATTTAGCTTACGCAAAATTGCACAATGAAATTACGCATTAATTTGTGTTGGGCACACGACGTGGAACCCAGGCGCGGGAGATAACTGTTATGTTGATTGCAAGTATGGTACGACTGCTGCGTAGAGTTGCCTTTGCTGAATTTGGCGTGATTATAAAAGCAGACTTTCTCGACTGATTAATGCTAATTTTACTTCAGCATGCAATCACTTACTAACGTCTTTCTAAACAGATGCAATAAATTTTTACTGTAATTAATTTGAAGTTTGACGAAGCATCTATAAATTTTTGAGCGACGCGGGATTTCTGAACAAGCTCTAGTCTATAAAAAAAAATTCATGCTTTATTGGTATTACACTCTTCGTATAATCCTTGGCTACTATTTGATTCGCTATTCTTAGTTTCGTAACAAAATGTTGACAAAGTGTTCATTAATATCAAAATTAATGTATAGTTTTAACCACCCATAATCAGGACTATTGTGCTCAGGTAACGGGTGATTTTTTTGAGGTTAGGATTTTCATGCATTAGTATTTGACAAATCACGTGGGATTTCAGACATGGTGTCAAAGAGAAAGATGCTCAGTATGCTTTGACATTTCATCATGAATAGACTTACTAACGAGCAACGCTTGCAAATCATTGAATTTTATTACCAAAATCAGTGTTCGGTTCGAAATGTGTTTATCGACAAATTTTGTTCAGCGATGAGGCTCATTTCTGGTTGAATGGCTACGTAAATAAGCAAAATTGCCGCATTTGGGGTGAAGAGCAACCAGAAGCCGTTCAAGAACTGCCCATGCATCCCGAAAAATGCACTGTTTGGTGTGGTTTGTACGCTGGTGGAATCATTGGACCGTATTTTTTCAAAGATGCTGTTGACGCAACGTTACGGTGAATGGCGATCGCTATCGTTCGATGCTAACAAACTTTTTGTTGCCAAAAATGGAAGAACTGAACTTGGTTGACATGTGGTTTCAACAAGATGGCGCTACATGCCACACAGCTCGCGATTCTATGGCCATTTTGAGGGAAAACTTCGGACAACAATTCATCTCAAGAAATGGACCCGTAAGTTGGCCACCAAGATCATGCGATTTAACGCCTTTAGACTATTTTTTTTGTGGGGCTACGTCAAGTCTAAAGTCTACAGAAATAAGCCAGCAACTATCCAGCTTTGGAAGACAACATTTCCGAAGAAAATTCGGGCTATTCCGGCCGAAATGCTCGAAAAAGTTGCCCAAAATTGGACTTTTCCGAATGGACCACCTAAGACGCAGCCGCGGTCAACATTTAAATGAAATTATCTTCAAAAAGTAAATGTCATGAACCAATCTAACATTTCAAATAAAGAACCGATGAGATTTTGCAAATTTTATGCGTTTTTTTTTTTTAAAAAAAAGTTATCAAGCTCTTAAAAAATCACCCTTTATATTGTGATCCACATCTTCATTAGTATCAATAACGATATGCGATAACTGTGTTGAATGAAATTTGAAAATATCGTATGTGTGTTGTTTCATTACAGAATGTTCGGATTAAAAAAAGCAGAGTACACATTTCGGTGCAGCTCAAAATATATTCTTTTGACTCATTTTTACTTCTGGTAAAAATTAACTCGCGCTCGGGTTTCCGTGACGAACTTCCTCGTTTTCATTTTCTCGACCCTCTGAGAACATTTTGGCCACCGATAAACTTTTTTTTTGTCCAAGGTAGCGTTACCATACGCCAGAGCGTCAGCGTCTTCACAATCACACGTAAATTTACTTTACGCATTAAATTTTATATAGATTCCTTCATCCAATTTTTGGTTTAAGCAAAAAATTAAGACGACCCGAAACGCGTTCAAGCAGAACAGCTATCAAAAATTAACTAAATATTCATGTCAATCAATGGCCGACCTTGTCAGCATAATAAAACAGTCGAAAATTGAAAACACATAGTCCAAAAAAATTCTCTATGCTTTTTGTACAAACCGCGTACTGTATTTATATAGTACACCATGTCGTATGAGCACACAAAATGTAGGAATGCTCTAGTCATTTTAATGAAAAAATTTAACTGCGTATAATTTTTAAGAAATTGTAAAAAAATTGTAAATTTGTAGAACGCAAAATTTTCTACTAGAATGCTATTTTTACATTTACTTCATTAATGCAAAATATCAAGAATGACCATGTTATACACCTGGGAAAAGAACATGTTTTAGGCACGATTGAACTTACCCTTATTTTTTAGCAAGAGGTTGCAAAAAAAAAACAATCATCTTGGAAAATAGCGTATACCCTGAAGTTACATACATATATAATATATACGATAAAGTAACTAAAGTGAACTGTATTGCAATTTATGCTTGCATTTTCACATATATTCTTACATGAGTATAAATAAATGCCTCTGGAAGCCGATGTGTGGTCTGTCAACCAATAAGACAGAAATGGCAATCTGCTTTAGCATGACAAGTCCATGTTTTTCCTTACAATCAGAATGATCTTATCACTTGGTGTTGTTGCAGTGTACTTCATTGTGGCGTGTGCATACATTTTCTGCTGCATCAGATTTATAGCGTTAAGCTATTGAATAGCATGTGGGGAAGGTCTGCATTAACTGTGCTATTGTTAAATCTAGCATACGCATACATATATAAATGTACGTATAATACATGTATACATTCATTTCTCTTACGTATATCTGTGTATTATTTGAAATCAACAAATGGAGAAGGTAGAACCGGATGAGCTAAGGCACTGAAGATACTTACACAATGCATGTCCTTTTTGTGCGTAAGTTGGAATCCATACAGAAACATGAAGTGAACAATACAATTTCAGAAAGCAATACAACGCTTAATAATGGATATATATATTGCAGATTTCAAGGAAGAAAACTGCATTATCTGCTGACAAAAAGCACTACACGATATTGAAAGGATGCTATTAGTATAAAAAATTCCAGGTCGATTTGTCAAAAACAGACGGCAGACGGACATAGCTAAATTGACTCAGCTCATCATATTGATCACTTATGTATATAAAGGGTGATTTTTTTTAAGAGCTTGATAACTTTTTTTAAAAAAAAAACGCATAAAATTTGCAAAATCTCATCGGTTCTTTATTTGAAACGTTAGATTCGTTCATGACATTTACTTTTTGAAGATAATTTCATTTAAATGTTGACCGCGGCTGCGTCTTAGGTGGTCCATTCGGAAAGTCCAATTTTGGGCAACTTTTTCGAGCATTTCGGCCGGAATAGCCCGAATTTCTTCGGAAATGTTGTCTTCCAAAGCTGGAATAGTTGCTGGCTTATTTCTGTAGACTTTAGACTTGACGTAGCCCCACAAAAAATAGTCTAAAGGCGTTAAATCGCATGATCTTGGTGGCCAACTTACGGGTCCATTTCTTGAGATGAATTGTTGTCCGAAGTTTTCCCTCAAAATGGCCATAGAATCGCGAGCTGTGTGGCATGTAGCGCCATCTTGTTGAAACCACATGTCAACCAAGTTCAGTTCTTCCATTTTTGGCAACAAAAAGTTTGTTAGCATCGAACGATAGCGATCGCCATTCACCGTAACGTTGCGTCCAACAGCATCTTTGAAAAAATACGGTCCAATGATTCCACCAGCGTACAAACCACACCAAACAGTGCAACGGCTTCTGGTTGCTCTCCACCCCAAATGCGGCAATTTTGCTTATACGTAGCCATTCAACCAGAAATGAGCCTCATCGCTGAACAAAATTTGTCGATAAAACACATTTCGAACCGAACACTGATTTTGGTAATAAAATTCAATGATTTGCAAGCGTTGCTCGTTAGTAAGTCTATTCATGATGAAATGTCAAAGCATACTGAGCATCTTTCTCTTGACACCATGTCTGAAATCCCACGTGATCTGTCAAATACTAATGCATGAAAATCCTAACCTCAAAAAAATCACCCGTTACATATAAATATATTTCATAAAGTCTCCGACTTATTCTTTTGCGCGTTACAAACTTCGTTGCAAATTTTTTTTCAGGTTAGAAAAACTCTTCGCAAACACGTCTGCCGTGTTCGTGGAGTATTTTCTGTTAAGACATTGCACTTCCTTACTTCTGTGTAAAGAAATTAAACTGGTGTAAAAGTCTACCAATGCGATATTTTAGAAGGCGTGGTAGGCAATTAAGCAATACTCATTACAGAGTAATCAAGGCAAAAACCCCCCAGCGCTTAAAAAAATATTCCTGCTTTAATGGCTGTAGATGATTGGCTCTATGGAAGTTCAGGTGTAGAACATGGCCTATCGAACACCCCACAGAAATTTCTAGAGTCTCGAAAAGTCTTTGCTTGGAACGTGGTTGTCAATACTGAAAGATAATCTGCCTGAGGATCGTGCGGTGTTGACTTATTTGTGAGGAAATGGACGTTTATCCAAGTACATGTTAAGTTAAATTTGATATAAAGCTTTACAGAGGAAAAGTTTAAAGTATATAAGGAACCTTCTTCTCATCCTCTCATCAACTTAAAAATCGAAATATAAAGGGTGATTTTTTAAAAGCTTGATAACTTTTTTTTAAAAAAAAAACGCATAAAATTTGCAAAATCTCATCGGTTCTTTATTTGAAACGTTAGATTGGTTCATGACATTTACTTTTTGAAGATAATTTCATTTAAATGTTGACCGCGGCTGCGTCTTAGGTGGTCCATTCGGAAAGTCCAATTTTGGGCAACTTTTTCGAGCATTTCGGCCGGAATAGCCCGAATTTCTTCGGAAATGTTGTCTTCCAAAGCTGGAATAGTTGCTGGCTTATTTCTGTAGACTTTAGACTTGACGTAGCCCCACAAAAAATAGTCTAAAGGCGTTAAATCGCATGATCTTGGTGGCCAACTTACGGGTCCATTTCTTGAGATGAATTGTTGTCCGAAGTTTTCCCTCAAAATGGCCATAGAATCGCGAGCTGTGTTGAAACCACATGTCAACCAAGTTCAGTTCTTCCATTTTTGGCAACAAAAAGTTTGTTAGCATCGAACGATAGCGATCGCCATTCACCGTAACGTTGCGTCCAACAGCATCTTTGAAAAAATACGGTCCAATGATTCCACCAGCGTACAAACCACACCAAACAGTGCATTTTTCGGGATGCATGGGCAGTTCTTGAACGGCTTCTGGTTGCTCTCACCCCAAATGCGGCAATTTTGCTTATTTACGTAGCCATTCAACCAGAAATGAGCCTCATCGCTGAACAAAATTTGTCGATAAAAAATTTTCGAACCGAACACTGATTTTGGTAATAAAATTCAATGATTTGCAAGCGTTGCTCGTTAGTAAGTCTATTCATGATGAAATGTCAAAGCATACTGAGCATCTTTCTCTTTGACACCATGTCTGAAATCCCACGTGATCTGTCAAATACTAATGCATGAAAATCCTAACCTCAAAAAATCACCCGTTATTAACCAAACTTTCTGATAACATTGAGCTTTACTAATTTATGCAATGGTTCACCCAATTACGTATTAACATGCTGTTGATTACTTTTGCAACTGTCGCTTATGTGAAAATTCTTTGTCAACTACAAAGTGTCGTTTAATTAAGAAATGTGAGCTTGTGGCAATTTCCACAAAATTAATTGTGCTGCAATAGTATTCTGCATTGGCACTGTCTGAAACAGTTGAAATTGAAATTAGTTCGTTCAATGTCATTAGAACTCACCTTTAAACACTTAATAAGTGCATTGCCTCTCTCCTTTTATTATTGCATTTTAGTTATGAGCTGGTAATTAAGGTATTTTAAAATGGGGAAGTACGTCATATGCATTGAAAATGCATTGTCACTTTGCACTAGCAAATCAATAACACAGTACTCGTATGCAAATAAGGCTACAAATTTAAAAAACTATAGTAACTGTGAGTTTCTAATAAATAAAAACTAAAAAAGGCTTATCATTGTGATTTACTACGCACAAAACTCAGAGAGGGCCGCAAGCGCATTTGCAAAAAATTTGTCCGCAAGGAATCATAACTTATTTAAGAGCACAATGATTGTCATGGGAAATTTTCAGTTACATTTTTTCGCTTAAACTTTATTGTTTTTCTGAATATTTAATAATAATTTAATAAGTTTTAAATGAAATTACGTTTTACTTAGCATGAGGAGAGACCGCAGCGTGTACAAAATTTAACAGAGCAAGCCGGTGAAAGCCGTATTTGCTTTTTTTACTTGACAAATTTAAAACTTAATTCCTTCTACTGTCGCTTTTGGCGGCTACAATTTCGGGTAAAAGAAAAAGTAAAATAGCGGTCCGCATACAACTATGAAAGATGATGAATGAGCAAACAAAAATTAAAAACTCCAGTTGTGTGCAACCTAAGGGCGAAAGAAATTTTTAATCTGCATGCTAATGGCTTGTGTCACACAGTAGCAAGTCGGTAAAGACAGAGAAATGCGTGAAACAAATTTGCGTTAAAATGTACAGGTGGATTCATATAACTGAGGCAAGTCAAGGTCGTAATTATAATTTTTTTTATTTTTGGTTTGACATACAACATATGTGCTAAATGAAGCAGATGAAAATTCTATAACGGTTTAAAGTTTTTTACTAACACAAACTTTAACCTAAGTCTTCAAGTTATTGTATTCAATCTTCAGATTTATAATTATCCCAGGTTCGATATAAAGCCGTGTTCGGAAATTTTTACTATATTATTTTTTCCGTTTTAGCAATAATTTAAATGGCTTTTATCATCACAGTCTCAAAATGACTGTAAGCTAGTATTAGCCCACGTAAATAAGCTCTTTATTTTCAAATTAAGTCATTTTACTTTTCCCGTGTATTTTACGTGAATTTTTTGATGTCTTGCATAACATTTTTTATCTTCAAAGTAAAGTAGTTTTTTTCTATAAAATAAACTTTTGAAACTAGTAGTAGATAAGTATTTAAAATTATCCATCAAATGTTGGTATAGGAACGGCACAGTATAGAGCATTCTCGGCGTAGAAGACTCTGCAATAGTCTGAAAGTCTGACGCTGGAGTTGATAGAAAGCTGCTGACAGTAAACTCCTCCATCATCTTTCCCCCCAAGCAATGACCCATCCGTAAAGAAACTAAAGCCCAATAAATTGCTGTAAAGGTATATAAATATTTGGTACAATTTAAAACTTATTAAAACATTGTTGTGAAACTGCAGCACATTTATTTTTTATGACAATCAAAATGCAAACAACAATTATTGATTAATTATTCAAAGTTATTAGCGCATGCAAATTGCTTTCCAAGCAGCCATTCACGCACTAAGGCTTTACATATATTGTATGATACTCATAGACTGAACACAAAATGCATACCTACAAAACCATTTATTTATCACAAGCCGTAATGGACGGCGGACATAACTATAAATACATTTTTAATTGCGTCATTTTCGCATTTGTCATCACGTCTCCAGCCAGCATATTAATAAATGTTGCATATAGTTTAAAATAATTGTACCCGTATGATTTTAACTCAACTTTACACACATTTCGGAAACTGGTTTCAATGATCAATTACTGATAAATTTTATTAAGGCGCCGGTTGAATTTTCCTAAACTTAGAATTAAGGTATAAAGCTGGAATTTGTTACAGACGATCCCTGCAGCAAGGGGCACCTGTGTGATTTTCTTTTTTTAAAGTGGGCGTGGACCCGCCCTCTAACAAGTTTAATGTACATACCTCCTAAACCACTTAAGCTACATCAACAATCTATGTAAACTTCTACCGACAGTGTGAAAATGAATGAAATAAGCTGAAAACTCTGCGCACTCCCGGTACTGTACGGTACTGTTCAAAACTACTAAAAGCGCGATAAATCAATAACTAAATACGCCAGAGACATTAAATTTTACCACCGAGATGGTACACGAGAGCTTTATGAGAGGCGGTGTGAAGATTTTAGCTCAAAAAGCGCGATTTTATCTCAAAAAATCGAGCTTAATTTTTTACTAAAAAATAGAAAAAATGGAAAAAATCTCCATCTGATTACGTGTTGATTTATGTGAAGAAGTAATGTTCAAGTTTTCAAAAGGATCGGTTCAGTTGATTTTGAGTTCTAATATTCACGAACTCCAAAAATAACGTTTTCGGGAAAATCGATTTGAAGTGTTTTATACATCAAAAATCTATTTTTGGTACACGCGTATGCAAAGGAAGTGCTTTCCACATCATTTACTAGAAAGATTGATTAGTTCTCACTCACTGCTTTCATTGGACGTCAAACCAAAGAACATATTTGGTTTTGCTGTGTATTCAAACGAGTGCACGCTAACAAGCCAGGCAAAATTAGTATTATCTTGTATATCACTCCGAGAAATTTAGACTAACAATAGCTACGATAGAATCCGTGGCATCACTTAAACTCATTAGCGTGAGTGATTTTTTTTCTGGCCGATGTGCGGTATTGTAAATGCGATACATACCTATATTATGTAAATGTTTAAGTACATGCACACAAGTTGATATTCGAGTTTATGCACAGCGTTTCCGTTACGCTAAGTTAGATACAACGTGCGATATTACTCAGTTTCCAGTGTTGTTGATTGATTGCTGAAATTTTAAATAAATCCACTCATGTTGCTAGTGGAAGCGAGTTTAATGTGCAGGCTTCAACAACATAATATTGAATTGTTGACATTAATAAAGTTGTTAAGAATTGTACAGCTCTTGAAAAAAAGTATACATAGAGCGAAAATATTGCTTTAGAGCTCACTTAGGAGTTTACTTCAGGTAAAATTTTCACACATTAACAAAAAATCGTAATTTCCGAAGTTTATCTATTTAATTGGAGGGAAAGTACTCAAGACTTCTGTTATTATAATACAAAAGCAATGATTCGGTTTTAAGTTAAGATAATTTAAACATCAGCCTCGAAATCTAACGAAGAATAATTCTTGTCAACTGGTGCTACTTCGGAATGAATAGGCAAGAAAAAGATTCTACGGATGATTTATGGCCTTTTGCGCATTGGCGATGCAGTACACACCGAGAAAGCAGAAGAAGATGGAGACCTTCATTGTATTGGAAAGACCGGGTGAAAAAGATCCTGGCTACACTCGGAAACAGTGAAAAGGAAAAATGACTATCGCGCCTCTGTAAACTCGGCTATAACCGCGTAAACGGTGTCTAGCTAATAAAGAAGAAGAAGTTAGACATCACTTTGAGTAACGAACTCATAAAAACACAGATTTAACAATACATGGTACCATCAGAGCCTTCCATGTCATAGCAACTCCCTCGCAGACGTGTACCTAAGAACACAGATTGGTTTGGGTTTCCTTTCAGGGAATGACGTTAAAAGGGAAGAGCAGCTTGAGAGAATTTCAACGGCATCAGGACTGGAAAACAGATTGTCTGCACGTAATCAGTCCGTCATAGATAGAGGCGAACACCAAAGGGCCCAAGCTTTTTAACAAGGAACTGGGAGGATTATAAATGCAACCTAAGTATCTACAATAAAAATATTAGGCCTGCAAAACTGCAAAGTTTCGGGAATCACAATACTTCAAATGACAGCAGAAAGATTTGGCAGAGAAAGGTAAACTCGTCCCAGCAAATGAAGACTCTAAGTGATGAAGTAACACTTGCTCTTCTTCACGAAACAAATTCTGGCTACTTGTCGCATTTTACACTGGACAATGTAAGCCCAAGAAGCACTTATTTAACATAGGCTTAGCCTCTTGTACAAAATACCAACTTTGCGTTATGAAGCCAGTTACTCCAAAAAACTTTCTATAGTCTGCTCAGTAGTCTGCAGACGCAGGATTAAGGCTCTTAAATCCATGCTTCCGAAAAAAGGATGATATCGTCCTGTGTTATTGACAGTGCTTGATTTTTTAGCTTCTTGTAAAATTTTGGATTTATAATTTTTCACTCAAAAGATCAAAAAAGTAAGCATTGCCTGTCAACCCTTGCATGTGCATTAGTTATAAAGACCGGAAAACCCTATTCCCGTTTAGAGTTGGTAATGAGGAAAAACCAGAGTGCTTTCTCTGTGTTACATGCAAGTCAGCAAACAGTATGTCATGTGCATCTGTGCAGTCACACAAATAACTGCAAACTTGTGTGAACGAGCACGATATTTTAACGTGTTAAGTTGTGTGCGTAAATGCAAATGCGAACAACAATAGCAGTTAGCTCCTTCACTGTGAATAATATAACATTGTGTGCTATCGTGCACATCAAATTACATAAATAAAGCTCCACTTAGTAGGATGTGCATTGCATTTGTAGATATATACGTAAATATGAATCTGATATAATGCAGTCTTAAGTGCAATTTGCGCCACTTTATGAGACAGCATAAGCTCAAAGTGTGGTCACATCGTATTCAACAGGATATCTCTGTAAGCGTAAGTTAATAACAGTAAGGTTATTGTACGCTAGCATATAACTAAATATTTGTCGACTTTTATGAGCATACTCGTTGAAGCATAGTGTATACATACTTCTTCAAAGTGCTGCGTCAAGACCTTGACATTTTTTTTTACAAATAATTTTTAGCAAACTATAGTAATAGTGCTCACATAATGCAATTAATCACTTGCAGAAATTTTTCAGATATCTCACATATTGGACGAGATAGCAGATGTAAAGTATGAAAGGTCAATCAGAAGTTCAGTGTTTACCACATTCCATATATCGGTACTAGGTTTAGGAAGGTAGTTAAAGTCCCTAGCAAAAATTTTCTAGATCTTAGTTATAAAATTTAAGAATAGAAAATTTAAAAGCAAAGCGGATTCAAATGTTCACAGGCATATCACATTTATTCCATATTTATTCAGTTAAAAGTTTTACCTTCAAAACTTTACTTTCTACGCGGCAACCTTCATGGAATTACAATTTCAATTGTGTGTATACTTTGTATTGTGCTATAAAAGCCAGCTAAAGCGTTTTAATTGAAATATTTTAATTCAGCAATCATCATTGGTTTTTCGCCATTCACGCGCTTTTTCCTTTCAGCATTGAAACCGATTCATTACATTGACACACTTATGCGCTTTTGGTTTGTGGGCGCAAACGACAATGTACCTTTTTTTATATATGAAGGCATATGAACATAAGCATTTACGTACGTACATATACACATACGCGAAGAAATTTATTAAAAACCAAGAATTTCAATTAAATATAACATTGGAAAAGGTTTTAGTTTTCTTTGTTGTGTGCGGTATTTTCGCTATTACTTTTTACAACAACATTTTCACCTTGACTTACTTATCCATTTTGTGAGAATTTTTTATTTTTCGTATGAAAATCATTTCATTTAATACATTCTCCTTGAGCATGGTTTCGCAAAATGTACTTTGGTAACACGAAGAGTGTTACAGTGTGTGGCCGGCGACGTTTATAAACAAGTTTATCATATTTTGGGCGTATAAAATTTATTTGAGAACAGAACGCATTTACACAACTAGAAAGGGGTATCATGTTACACAGAGTATTACGGTTTTGTTTACCTAACGCTTGCCTGTGACACATATTTATTTCTTTAAGGCCACTATACTCGTCATCTTTTGCTTACTTCTGTTAATAATTTTTTCTATGATATGAGCACTGATTTTAGGGATTTTAGTACTGAAGGAAAAGCAATGTACAAAAGAAAAACGGGAAAAGATAAAAATATTGAGAAAACTAAGAAAACTTATAAAGAGATCCCAGATCGCAGAATGCTCACCTGAAATGGTAGCAAATGCCTTAAATAAACAAAAGCAAAACATCCACTGCAACGATCGCAATATAGTACACTACTGCAAAATTAATACCTTTGCATAATACTCAAAAAGAAGCACGGAGAAGACCGCATACAATTTGCAAAAGAGCATGGCTCCTTGCCTATGGCTAAAAGGCGAAAGATATTGTGGTCCTACGCCATAGAAATTGAGTTATTTGGTTTTAGGAATTTAGTTTGGCGTCGCTCTAACTCAGAACATAATCCTCGGCTTAGAACAAAAAACGTTAAACATGACGATGAAAAAATAATGGTGAGGTGTTGTTTTTCACATAGTGGTGTTGCCCCAATTAATCAACCCCATAGAAAACCTGAGGACTGTTATCAAAAAAAGAGCATCTGAAAAGAATCCAACTAATTCAAAAGATTTATGGCTAGTAGTGAAAGATGTTTGGAAAGGAAAAGCAATAAAACGTTGCCTCGGAGATGTGATGTTGTGTTAAAAAGCACTGGTTGTTCAACAAAATATTAATTATTTCATTATTCTGTAAAGCTTTGGAAGCATTATAAGTTAAAATTTTAGAATGGTCTCGTATTACATAAAAAACTCCTATGTTTATGTGATAGTTTTGTTTTTAGTTTATTTGATATAGATTGCGATACAAAAATTTGTTTATGCTTAATTAAATAAAAAATATGTTTGTTAAAGAAAATTAAAAGATTCGTTTTTTCATTTAGTCACTCCTATTTTTTTGTGGATAACTGTACGTAAATATGTACAAGTGGTATAATTTTCAAAACTCAGACATCTTATGCAGCTGCACGTCAATCTTGACAACAAAAAAATATGATAAAAGTTGAGTTGAGGAATTACACTGTCGGCAGCCTCGTTGCTTGTGCACTAAGAGCTTTTCTGAGTATCGCTGAGAGCATTGCAATCCAGTTTGAGATATTGTAAGTAAATACAACACAAAATATAGATAGGCATGCATTGATTTACTTCAATATGAATTTTTCAGCATAGTAGTCAGTTGCTGAACTGTAGTGTAGCAGAACTTGAGTTTGATAACTTCACGCATATCAAACTATGTTCAAACAATCATCCATAACTTAAAACTGTGTAAGTTTCAGAAGCACCGCAAAAAAAAAAACAAGGATCATATATGCTATATATATACGAGGGCTGCTATATATATTTCTGGCCTAATAATGAAAATAGGAATATTTATCAACGAAAATGGTTTTTTTGTTTTTCAAAATATTCTCCATCAATATTTATACACTTTTGCATGCGCTTAAACCAATTTTTGAAGCATTTTTTCCATTTCGATTGAGACACCTCCAAAACATGGTTTTCAAATGCTTTAACAGCATCTACTGGCGACAAAAATCATTGACCACGCATTATTTTCTTGATGTGTGGGAATAAAAAGAAGTCATTGGGTGCCAAGTCGGGGCTGTACGGCGGATGACCCATCAATTCGACGTTTTGGCCGGTCAAAAAGGCGCTGGTTTGAGCCGATGTGTGAGAGCTCGCATTGTCATGGTGCACAATGATTCGTCTTCTCTTGTTCGTTTTTCGAATTTCTCTGAAGACTTCAGGCAAACAAATGGTGGTGTATCACTCAGAATTGACCGTCCTACGGTGCTCAAGTGGAACAGTCACCACATGAGCAGTTTTGCCGAAGAAACAGGCGACCATTTGCTTCGAAGTGCTTCTTCCACGAACAACTTTCGTTGGATTTGACTCGTCTTGGAAGATCCACTCGGTCGATTGCTGTTTTGTTTCGGGCTTATACGCATAGATCCATGATTCTTCACCTGTGACGATCTTATAAACGTCTTTTGAAGCACCGCGATCGTATTTTTTCAGCATTTCTTTACACCAATCCACATGAGCCTGTTTTTTGAGCAATTGTCAAATTGTGCGGGATCCAACGAGAACAAACCTTTTTTTATGGCCAGGTGTTCATGCAACATCGAATGTATGCCGGTGGGAGAAATACATAGGCATGCTTCTATCTGAAGGTATGTTACATGACGGTCTTGCATTATCAGTTCACGTACGGCATCGATGTTTTCTGGCACAACAGCTGTTTTTGGACGACCTTCACGGAAGGTTTTTCACAGTGCTATAGATGGTGCTTCGTAGCCATACAAAGATTTTTGTTCACCGATGCACTCTTGTCGTGATAATCCACGTCCAAAGTTGTGAAAAATGATCGCATGAAAATGTTTACGAGTTAATTCTATTTCTTGGCCGAGATGAATTTTTTAATTCCCTGTAAATAAAACAATTCACGATTAAATGACAAAACGTTCTGAGTGATGTTATGCTAAAAAATGTCAAACTTTTCAATGGAAATGTCAGATTGCACCTGGCAACACTTAGTGTTGCCTAGGCCAGAAATATAGAAAAGACTCGTTAGAAAGAAAATAGTGATCGAAAATTGTGCCTTTTGACTGGAATTTTTTCGAGTCAAACATAATTTTGAAAACACAATTCCATAGCCTTATCTTTATTATAAAACTTAACTTTTGATAATAACATTAAAAAATCTTTTATTATTTACCATATGCCTATAAATACTTCCGTTAATCCAAAAAATTCAACCACGATATATAACTTTAATGCGCTTTGTTCACGATATGTTATCTATTTATGAGATTTTTTTCAATTTTAATAAAAGTACTTACTTTTGAGCAATTAATTATTATTTCCACAATAAATAATCGAGCAAACAAAAGCAGCCCAAACAGAAATGTGTTGTCTTTACAACGTTCCATTGTTCATTGGCCGTCATATTAAGCATAAATGGAATTTTAAAAGTGGCGAAAGATGTTGGTCGGCCAATAGCCGAACTTGTACAATTAAGCCTACATGTGAGCGCCTATTGTGTTGTATTGTTCATAAAATGGGTTTATGTTTGGCATTCATATGTTTGTGAGGTTGCAAAAAACGATTGCATGCAATTACGTTGCGTTGCTGGGCATCCATCAACATGAGCTTAACAGAGAAAATAATAAAAGAACCGCCGTGATTGCGTTCACGTAATCACTACATATGCAATTTTTAATTGAAAATGCCTGTACACCATACGGAAATATATACAAATTTAATGACTTGGCAAAGTTAACGTCGATGCACGCACACTCGCAAACTAAGAAACATGTTTACTTACTTAAAGTCTTATATTTTGTTCTACAAAACATTTTATTTATTCCGTGTTGTGATAAGATAATCACTATAATTTACTGAGTGTATAAGAACACATTGCATAGGAAACTGAAAATGCTTTATTGAATGAGAAACAAAAATGTAGAAATATATCAGAAAAACATTAAAATATTAAAATACAAGCTTTAGTTTGTCTCTGGGTTTGTCATAAATTCTTTTTAGTTTCGTATTTTTAAAGCAGTGTCTTCTAATACTATAAGCATCGTATTTGGCTGAGTTCCATTACAGTTATGGCAATATCGTCAGCGTACCCAAAAATTTGGATACCTTTGTTAGTAGGAATCGCAGCCCTCCGTGATGGGCCAAGTACCGAGCCCTGTGGTAACCCAACCTTCACTTTGTACTCTTTTGGTCTCTCATCGGTGTCATACAGTGACAGCCTCATACAGATAGGCTGAGAGAAAGGCTACGATTGCGCAATAATCTTCCCTTCCGTTCTTTCGATGGCCTTGCTTCTACATTGGTCACTTTTTGATTGCATCAATAGTAGATCTGTGCTTATATTGGATTTCGGTGAGTTTAAGAGATTCTTGCTCTAAATATTTCTGAAGTCGTACGCATATTATTCTTCATTTTTTTGCCAAGCGTTTCCAGAATGCAGAGGGGACAGTGCGAGCTTGATTTCCCATCGGTTTATTTGGTTTCTGCAATAGAACCAATCCATACTTTCTGGAAAAGGGGGACGCGTCTCGGGTGCTATAGAAATTTTTAAGGCCTTTTTAGCGATCCCATCTAAACGCGGTGTTTTGGTATTTTCAAACCTTTTTGGTGCTTTTATCACTTTCTCGTCGGTGATCAAAGGTGCATCAATTACCACATGCATATTGCTTGCCCACGTCTTCCTGTGTAGGGAAAATGATTTCAAAAACATTTTTCAAGGGTGTAGGATAGATTGGTGCTTAGATTTTTTTTCCGTCTTCTCTGACATGTTCAGCTGGCTTTTTTGCATTCAGTTCTCAAATTGCTGACTTCACCACTCCACCAATATGCAGGTTTTCTGTAAGAATCACGTTTTTCTTGCAACACATGGTGGCGTCGCATGCTTTGCTGTCATTCAGTAGCTCTCACATTTTCCAGGTTATCATCCAGAATTAGTCGGAAGAGATCTTCTCCTAGAGTTTCGGCTTTCCATCTTCTAGTACATACCTTCCTTATTTGCATATGCTTTCGCCTCTTGACTTGATCACTATGTATACAGAGGTCAAACACTTCCCAACTTGTTGACCGTACCAATGTGCTGCTTACAAACGTGATGTCAATTACGGAACCTCGACCATTTTTGTCGAAAGTGTTTCAATTTGCAGAGTTTAATAGATCCAATTCAAGCCATGAAAAGCTCTCTATTGATACTGCCCAATTACGAAGCCAATGTGCAAAAATCATCCGCTATAACGTTCTTCGTTGTTGTCTGGTATGTAGCAGCTATAAATTTCGTTCCTCAGATTTTGTCTCATGCATAGTAGGACTGTCCCAGTAGCGACTTTTCTTGGAAAGCTTTGCCTACCATATGGTGGCTTCTTTTCGTAATGCTGGAGACCCATGTCGCGTTGTCTACGTTTTTGTACTATTCGCTTAGTATCGTTACGTCTACTTTCTCCTCGAACTCTGTCTGTTTAAGCATTTTTTGCACAGCCTCACAGTGGATTTGATTTAGCTGTTGACTTTCATTTATTATAGTTTGAATTCCCTTGCCCTTGCATAAACTTGCATTTTGTTGGAGATAGTGACTGAATGTGTAACTATGTGGAAATGCGTATAAAATGAAATTCAAGCAAAATAATTTCAATATGCCCAATTTGCTCACTTGCTCGTCCCAGGATAATAAAATAGTAAAACTCGCTTAACAGGTTTTGTTACGATATTCATTTCTTATGTTAAATAAATATTCTAAACTTCCTCACCAATTCTCTAGCCGTCTCATTGATGCTTGAGCATAAACGAACATACAATAATTTACATACTCTCCTATATATATACATTTGTATATGCATATATTTTATATTATTTAGATTAATTCCCAAATATGCAATGGCATACATGAATGCACATTTTAATTTTTTGCAAAGATCTTAAAATCGAAAAGAAATGGATAAAACGAATAAATGACTGTCTGAAGGAATTCTTGTGGGACAGACTTGTGACTGCAGTTTTATTCTCTTCAATAATTTCGTAATTTAAATCTTGTATTGCTTTTATTATTGATTAGTATAAAAAATGGGGTAATACAATCTGGGCTAGCACATTTTTTTCCTAGTTTTTTTTTTATACATAGTAACGGGTGATTTTTTTGAGGTTAGGATTTTCATGCATTAGTATTTGACAGATCACGTGGGATTTCAGACATGGTGTCAAAGAGAAAGATGCTCAGTATGCTTTGACATTTCATCATGAATAGACTTACTAACGAGCAACGCTTGCAAATCATTGAATTTTATTACCAAAATCAGTGTTCGGTTCGAAATGTGTTTCGCGCGTGTTTTGTTCAGCGATGAGGCTCATTTCTGGTTGAATGGCTACGTAAATAAGCAAAATTGCCGCATTTGGGGTGAAGAGCAACCAGAAGCCGTTCAAGAACTGCCCATGCATCCCGAAAAATGCACTGTTTGGTGTGGTTTGTACGCTGGTGGAATCATTGGACCGTATTTTTTCAAAGATGCTGTTGGACGCAACGTTACGGTGAATGGCGATCGCTATCGTTCGATGCTAACAAACTTTTTGTTGCCAAAAATGGAAGAACTGAACTTGGTTGACATGTGGTTTCAACAAGATGGCGCTACATGCCACACAGCTCGCGATTCTATGGCCATTTTGAGGGAAAACTTCGGACAACAATTCATCTCAAGAAATGGACCCGTAAGTTGGCCACCAAGATCATGCGATTAAACGCCTTTAGACTATTTTTTGTGGGGCTACGTCAAGTCTAAAGTCTACAGAAATAAGCCAGCAACTATTCCAGCTTTGGAAGACAACATTTCCGAAGAAATTCGGGCTATTCCGGCCGAAATGCTCGAAAAAGTTGCCCAAAATTGGACTTTCCGAATGGACCACCTAAGACGCAGCCGCGGTCAACATTTAAATGTAATTTAAAATAAAAATTATCTTCAAAAAGTAAATGTCATGAACCAATCTAACGTTTCAAATAAAGAACCGATGAGATTTTGCAAATTTTATGCGTTTTTTTTTTTTAAAAAGTTATCAAGCTCTTAAAAAATCACCCTTTATATGTTACGTGCCTTTGTCA
This sequence comes from Bactrocera dorsalis, assembly GCF_023373825.1. Taxonomy (NCBI): domain Eukaryota; kingdom Metazoa; phylum Arthropoda; class Insecta; order Diptera; family Tephritidae; genus Bactrocera; species Bactrocera dorsalis. The sequence goes on along the minus strand of NC_064307.1, from coordinate 30,128,190 downwards.
GTAAAACCATCTTTATATTCATGGCAGTTTGTAAGGAAAATTATAGTTGCCAATCACCGTTTAACGCGTAGACTTAAATGCTTTATTTGTATCCCTTTGCAGAGGCTCTTCAAGAGAAAGCAAGCGAATAATTAATTAGTAAGTATATACACAAATTGCAAGGTAGTTTACTGACCAAAGCCACATGATAGTAGTCAGAGGAGAATTACTGAAATGAAAAGTCTGCAATCACATATACAGAATAATGCATTGCAAAATTGCATTGTCCCTGCCTTCACCCGTGGCAGGATGTTTCAGGATATTCGAGAGAGAACTTTATTTTTTTCCTACTCAGTCCAAAGTAGCAGCTGTTGGCAAGAGTGATTTAGTGCGGGATTTAACGCTATAATGTTGCGGGCCTTAATGCTGATTCCAAGATAGGCGAAATTATCTACGACTTCAAAATTATAACTCTTAAAAGTGACTTGTGAGCAAAGGACTCGATGTGATGACTATTTATTTCATGATAGCAGATATTGTTTTGTTCTCGCTTGCTACCAGACCCATACGCTTCGCATTCTTATCCAGCAAAAAGAACGGTACGGTTGTTGAGGCCAATGAATAATATCAATTATATAGGGAATCTGAATGTCTGAAACCTCGTTTGGTATCGAACGTATATGGGAGATCCTTCCCGATCCTGAGGGTGCCTTTGGTGTTGCTTCAAATTAGTTTACTCAGCCGTTTTAATTTCACGTGAACGCCAAATTCAGACATACTGGCAGCTTCTCTTCATGCTGTTTTAGAATAGACGAATAAACGACGTATTACGAACTATGTGGTTTATATGGATCTTATTTTCATGGATCTTTTCCCAGAGTTGGAGTGTGTTGAATATTTGTAAGGTTGTAGGTTTTCCCGATCCAAAGCCACACTGTTAAGATTCAATCAGTTTTTTTTGACGGTAATTGGTACACATTGTGCAGTCCCTTTTTTGTGGATTGTTAAGAGAATACTTAGGCTTCAATAGTCGCGCATGTCCTTAAAAGCACTGAGTTCTTCGTGTTCGATATCAGAGACCTTGAAAATGTTATATTCCTTTCACGACAATTTTTCCACAAGGGATACCTCAGCTCAAATACCGTATTTGTGTAAAGTTTTATTCCGCTTGATCATTGGTTTCTTATGTATATGTTATACAGAGAAGGCATCAGATGGAATTCAAAATAGCGTTATATTGGAAGAAGGCGTGGTTGTTAACCGATTTCACCCATATTTCGTATATGTCATCAGAAAATATTAAATACCGAATTTCATTGAAATCGGTAGAGTAGTTCCTGAGATATGGTTTTTTGGTCCATAAGTGGGCGACGCCACGCCCATTTTCAATTTTAAAAAAAGTCTGGATGCAGCTTCCTTCTGTCATTTTCCCCGTAAAATTGGGTGTTTCTGACGTTTTTTCTTTAGTCGCTTAACGTGCTTTTAGTGATTTTCAACATAACATTTTCGAACTGTATGTATATGAAAAATACCTGAAGGAAACGACTCTATAGAGTTTGGTTGACATAGCTATAGTAGTTTCCGAGATACGTACAAAAAACTTAGTAGGGGGCGGGGCCACGCCCACTTTTCCAAAAAAAAATACCTCCAAATATGCTCCTCCCTAATGCGATCGTTTATGCCAAATTTCACTTTAATATCTTTATTTATGGCTTAGTTATGACACTTTATAGGTTTTCGGTTTCCGCCATTTTGTGGGCGTGGAAGTGGGCCGATTTTGCCCATCTTCGAACTTAACCTTCTTATGGTTTCATCATGATATCTCAATTTTTACTCAAGTTACAGCTTGCACGGACGGACGGACGGACAGACGGACAGACAGACGGACAGACAGACGGACAGACAGACATCCGGATTTCAACTCTACGCGTCACCCTGATCACTTTGGTATATATAACCCTATATCTGACTCTTTTAGTTTTAGGACTTACAAACAACCATTATGTGAACAAAACTGTAATACTCTCCTTAGCAACTTTGTTGCGAGAGTATACAAAGCAATCGTTTCAGACAGGGCCAATTCACCTGAACTCGTCGGCTAGTAAAAAAAAAAATATTTTTTACGATGGCATAAATTTGCAGGTATACAAAGCATTTTTCGCTTAGGTAACAATCAGAAAAAGCAGGAAGCCACAATGCGATTAAAATGTAAGCATGTAAAATGATAGAAAAGTGCACGAAAATTATTCCCGCATGTGTTGTGTAGTGCACACCAGCATGCAAAACTGAAAATTTTATGGTAACATGCATATGCCAGTATAAGCTCAGAAGAGAGACGTGTGCACTCAAAAATAACAACGACGTTTGATTATGCATATATTTCCATAGCCGCATGAATGTGCATGTATATGTTTGAACAGTTAGTAACTTTTCGACTATTTTGCATAACCATCGCTGCCAAACTGGCTTATTGTCCTTGTGTGTTACTTTTCGCTTAGAAGTCAATATGTGATTGAATGAGTTTTTTATAAATGCAACATTAGTATGAAACAATCGTGCAGAATATATGTTAGCGCACTAATTGTATTCGTAAAACAACAAAATGTATACCCATATTGGTACCTTATTATACGAATAATCGAACGTGTATTGTGTTTGAGTTTCCTCGTCCCCTTTAATCCACTGCAAATAATATTAAAATCTGCTAATAGTTCAGATAGAATTCTTTGCTTTGTAAAATACTAATGTACTCATAATCAAATTAAAATGTGAATTTTGTCCATTTCCATTTCCTTCAAAGTAATCCTCTCCCGCTGCAATATACTTATGCCAACTAATTTTCCAAATCATCATAGCACTTGGAAAAATCCTTCACCTTTCAATTTGATCACAGTAGTACAAGTACATATTTCGTATATCAAATAATTTCCGCATTTTTAGAACCTACTTGTCACGATTACACAATATGTTTTCAAATCGTTAAGTTTTCTTTTTAATATTTTGTATTTTCAATTTTCTAAAGAATGTCCCTAAGTGCAGTCAAATGTAACTCCACCTTGGTTGAACAAACTATTTGCTTAAATTTGCATATGAAAGTTTCGAAATTATTATAATCTATTATTTAATTATTTAGGAAGAAGTCTTAAACCAAAACCCATAAAACCACCTTTAATTTAAATCCCTTCTTTGTTTTTACTGCATTTTATCATATTACTAAAGCATCTACGCCGCCATTCAGTCTTATCGCCTCATTTAAAACTAGCATCTAAATGATAAGTTCCTTTAATATTCGTTTTCGCTGGAGCGAAAATAAAACAGTGTTGTTTAAGTGCAGCGATTATGAATAAAATGCAAAACACCGGCAACGGACGCCAAGTAAGGCAAAACAAGGCATGGCAGAAACAATGTCTGCATTCAGAGCGAGGTTTGACATTTTCTTCTCGCAGATTCACAAATGAAAGCGGTTTTCCCAACCGTTTTACGTCAGTTTGCATTGCAAAAAGAAAATAGGAATAGATATCTTAAGGAAAAGGCTGGTCTTGCCGAATAAGGTAGCTTTTAACCGTTGTAGGTGTTGCTTGTGGTTTTGCTTCATGACAAGATTTCAAATTTAGATTTATTAACATAAAGTGTAAGCGGTTTAGCAGTGGAGGTTTATTATATTTTTATAACTCTTTTAACCAGTTGCTTACAGAATATTCTAGCTTTTGTTTCACATAGCCGGTTGTACGTATTCACCTAACACTAAGAGGCGAGATATACGAGGTATGTTTAAAAAGTAATAGCGAATCGTGACTGAACGGTTTTCTTGCGATTGCAGGGGCGTGGTGCGTCATGATTTCTTGCCACAAGGAAGAACGTTCAATAAGGAATATTACCTGGAAGTTATGCGCAATTTGCGCAGAGCAATCCGCTTGAAACGCCTCGATTTGTTGAAGAACAAAAATTTTCCCTTTTGCACCACGAAACGCCCCTGCTTTTTTGAACACAACCTCGTATATGGGTTTATATATAATAAATGACCACGGTGGACGAAAGTAAGTTAAAATCCGTTTGACTGTCTGTACGTCCGTCCATCCCTGCAAACTGTAACTTGAGCAAAATTTTAAATATTGCAATAAAATTTGATATGTGGGTTACTAAGTACAAAAAGAAACTTCGAGTTCGCAAATGGGCGTAATCGGAAAACCGCCACGCCCAGAAGACATTAACATAAAAAAACATACAAAGTGCCATAACTAAAAAACACTATCTTAATATCTAAAGATGTAATTTGGTACAGAGGATTGCAGTAGAAAGGGGAATCTGTGAACAAAATATTTTGAAGAAGTGGGAGTGACTCCGCCTTAGAATAACTTTTTAATGTGCAGATCTCCCAAAACATTTAAGCTGCTAAAACCAATTTTTCTGAGTACAAATCTTATAAAAAAAACTTCTACCGAAAGTGATAGATACAGGGGCTCTGGATGAAATATAAAAGATAACCCTCGCTCACTTCCCATATACTCTTAAAAACTATGATATGAGAGACGTTTATTGGAGCCGATGGTGAAAATTGGACGGTGGACATTGCAAACGACCACTTTTTGATGAAATTCCGTATCTCGGGACCTGACCGCGATTAGTATACACGGGATAAAACTTTGACATGGAATATTGTCTTTGAGTGAGTGCCACCTTATGACCAAAAATTATTCAAATCCAATTAAAACTGTTCAAGCCCCCAGGCATCGAACTTTAGGACCCCAGTACCTACATATAGTTGACTTTTACATTAA
>NC_064307.1:30036444-30122933 GCF_023373825.1 Bactrocera dorsalis | reverse complement strand
GCGCACTCCCTGGGTACTGTACGGTACTGTTGAAAACTACTTAAAGCGCGTTAAATCAATAACTAAATACGCCAGAGACATTAAATTTTACCACCGAGATGGTACACGAGAGCTTTATGAGAGGCGGTGTAAAGATTTTAGCTCAAAAAGCGTGATTTTATCTCAAAAAGTCGAGGTTAATTTTTTAGTAAAAAATAGAAAAAATGGAAGAAAAAACTCCATCTGATTACCTGTTGATTTATGTGAAGAAGTAATGTTCAATTTTTCAAAAGGATCGGTTCAGTTGATTTTGAGTTCTAAGGTTCACGAACTCCAAAAATAACGTTTTCGGGAAAATCGATTTGAAGTGTTTTATACATGAAAAGTCAATTTCTGGTACACGCGCATGCAAAGGAAGTGCTTGCCACATCATTTACTAGAAAGATTGATTAGTTCTCACCCACTGCTTTCATTAGACGTCAAACCAAAGAACATACTATTTGGTTTTGCTGTATATTCAAATGAGTGCACGGCAACAAGCCAGGCAAAATTAGTATTATACTTGTATATCACTCCGAGAAATTTAGACTAACAATAGCTACGATAGAATCCGTGGCATCACTTAAACTCATTAGCGTGAGTGATTTTTTTTCTGCCCGATGTGCGGTATTGTAAATGCGATACATACCTATATTATGTAAATGTTTAAGTACATGCACATACGCTGATATTCGAGTTTATGCGCAGCGTTTCTGTTACGCTAGGTTAGATACAACGTGCGATATTACTCAGTTTCCAGTGTTGTTGATTGATTGCTGAAATTTTAAATAAATCCACTCATGTTGCTAGTCTAAGTGAGTTTAATGTGCAGGCTTCAACAACATAATATTGAATTGTTGACATTAATAAAGTTGTTATGAATTGTACAGCTCTTGAAAAAAGTATACATAGAGCGAAAATATTGCTTTAGAGCTCACTTAGGAGTTTACTTCAGGTAAAGTTTTCACACATTAACAAAAAATCGTAATTTCCGAAGTTTCTCTATTTAATTGGAGGGAAAGTACTCAAGACTTCTGTTATTATAATACAAAAGCAATAATTCGGTTTTAAGTTAAGATAATTTCAACATCAGCCTCGAAATCTAACGAAGAATAATTCTTGTCAACTGGTGCTACTTCGGAATGAGTAGGCAAGAAAAAGATTCTACGGATGATTTATGGTCTTATGCGCATTGGCAACTTCGCGATATACGACGACATTGACATATTTCAGTGAATAAAGTGACTGTGGTAACGCTGGCTAGGTCATGCCGTCCGAATGGATGACAACCCTCCAGATGCTTTGGGAGTATTCGATGCAGTACACACCGAGAAAGCAGAAGAAGATGAAGACCTTCATTGTATTGGAAAGACCGGGTGAAAAAGATCCTGGCTACACTCGGAAACAGTGAAAAGGAAAAATGACTATCGCGCCTCTGTAAACTCGGCTATAACCGCGTAAATGGTGTCTAGCCAATAAAGAAGAAAAAGTTAGACATCGCCTTGAGTAGCGAAATCATAACTGGACAGATTTAAAAATAAATGGTGTCTCCAGAACCTTCCTTATCATAGCAACTCCCTCGCAGACGTGTACCTAAGAACACAGATTAGTTTGGGTTTCCTTTCGGGATACGCTGGGAATTACGCTAAAAGGGAAGAGCAGCTTGAGAGAATTTCAGGACTGGAAAATTGATTGTCAGTTCATCATAGATAGAGGCGAACACCAAAAGGCGCAAGCTTTTTAACAAGGAACTGGGAGGATTATAAATGCAACCTAAATATCTAAAATAACAATATTAGGCCTGCAAAATAGCAAAGTTTCAGGAATCACAATACTTCAAATGACAGCAGAATAATTTGGCAGAGAAAGGTAAACACGTCCCAACAAATGAAGACTCTAAGCGATGAAGTAACACTTGCTCTTCTTCGCGAAACAAATTCTGGCTACTTGTCGCATTTTACACTGGAAAATATAAGCCCAAGAAGCACTTATTTAACATAGGCCTAGCCTCTTGAACAAACTACCAACTTTGCGTTATGGCGCCAGTTACTCCAAAACACCTTTCTATAGACTGGTCAGTAGTCTGCAGACGCGGGATTAAGGCTCTTAAATCCACGCTTCTGAAAAAGGATGATATAGTCTCAATGGCACTGTGAATAGTTGTGACTGCGGAGAGCACACAATAACTTAAGTAGATCACGGTGCAAACCTTTCGTTTTCTAATCTATGGTATAAAAAGAGGAATATACTTATAATATAAAAGTGTACAAAAATCTGTGTTATTTACAGTGCTCGATTTTTTAGCTTCTTGTAAAATTTTGGGTTTATAATTTTTCACTCAAAAGATCAAAAAAGTAAGCATTGCCTGTCAACCCTTGCATGTGCATTAGTTATAAAGACCGGAAAACCCTATTCCCGTTTAGAGTTGGTAATGAGGAAAAACCAGAGTGCTTTCTCTGTGTTACATGCAAGTCAGCAAACAGTATGTCATGTGCATCTGTGCAGTCACACAAATAACTGCAAACTTGTGTGAACGAGCACGATATTTTAACGTGTGAAGCTGAGTGCGTAAATGCAAATGCGAACAACAATAGCAGTTAGCTCCTTCACTGTGAATAATGTAACATTGTGTATGCTATCGTGCACATCAAATTACATAAATAAAGCTCCACTTAGTGGGATGTGCATTGCATTTGTAGATATAAATATGAATCTGATATAATGCAGTCTTAAGTGCATTTTGCGTCACTTTATGAGACAGCATTGAAGCAAAAGCATTAAAGCTTAAAGTGTGGTCACATCGTATTCAACAGGATATCTCTGTAAGCATAAGTTAATAACAGTAAGGTTATTGTACGCTGGCATATAACTAAATATTTGTCAACTTTTATGAGCATACTCGTTGAAGCATAGTGTATACATACTTCTTCAAAGTGCTGCGTCAAGACCTTGAAATTTCTTCTTACAAATCATTTTAGCAAACTATAGTAATAGTGCTCACATAATGCAATTAATCACTCGCAGAAATTTTTCAGATATCTCCCATATTGGCCGAGACAGCTGATGTAAAGTATAAAAGGTCAGCTAGAAGTTGAGTGTTTACCACACTCCATATTTCGGTACTGAGTTAAGAAATGTAGATAAAGTTGCTAGCAAAAACTTTCTAGATCTTAGTTATAAAACTTAAGAATAGAATTTAAAAGCAAAGCGGATTTAAATGTTCACAGGCATATCAAATCACATGTATTCCACATTTATTCAATTAAAAGTTTTACCTTCAAAACTTTACTTTCTACGCGGTAACCTTCGTGAAATTACAATTGCAATTGTGTGTATACTTTGTATTGTGCTATAAAAGCCAGCTAAAGCGTTTTAATTGAAATATTTTAATTCTGCAATCATCATTGGTTTTTCGCCATTCACGCGCTTTTTCCTTTCAGCAGTGAAACCGATTCATTACATTGACACACTTATGCGCTTTTGGTTTGTGGGCGCGAATGACAATGTACCTTTTTTCATATATGAAGGCATATGAGCATAAGCATTTACGTATGTACATATACTCATACGCGAAGAAATTTATTAAAAACCAAGAATTTCAATTAAAAATAACATTGGAAAAGGTTGTAGTTTTCATTTTTGTGTGCGGTATTTTTGCTATTATTTTTTCCAACAACATTTTCACCTTGACTTACTTATCCGTTTTGTGAGAATTTTTTGTTTGTCGTTTGAAAATCATTTATTTTAATACATCCTCCTTAAGTATGGTTCGCACAATGTGCTTTGGAAACACGAGGGGTGTTACAGTGTGTGACCGGCGGCGTTTATGAGCAAGTTTATCATATTTTAGGCGTATAAAATTTATTTGAGAACAGAGCGCATTTATACAACGGGAAATGGTTATCATGTTTCACAGAGTGTTATGGTTTTGTTTACCTAACCCTTGCCTGTGACACATAAAACTAATGGAGATTGATCTTGAGTTATTTACGCCAACTTAATTCGGATGACGTTCATTTTTTCATACTAGCGATAACTATAGTAAAACTTAGATATCTTGAGCTGGCTGAAATTGTAGATGGACAATTTCGGACCATTCTCAAACCTACAGAGAACCGATCATCGAAAAGTTTTGAAATGACTTAACTATGTACATATGTCGGGTGTGCCGAACATCTTGGGATTTATTGCCCTATTGAGATTTACTTTTTTAAAGGCATTATAGTCATCATCTTTTTCTTACTTCTGTTAATAATTTTTTCTACGATATAGGCACTGATTTTAGCGATTTTGGTACTGAAGTTCAAGAGAAAACAAATACATATGTACATATACACGCACAATTGTTAACAAAATAATAGGAGTACCAATATGAAAAATGTGTTTGACTTTATAACTTCTTTAAACGACATGTACAATAACGGTACACATAACTGCTAACTAGTATTAAATACGAAACATAAGTATTTTTATTGTGATGATCACAATTCTACTTCTGCTTTGCTAGTTCCCGAGGACACTTGTTATTGCTTTCCACAATATAATAGGAGTGTTGGATATTTGGTTTTAAAAATAATATCCTTATCATAAAAATTATTCACAAAATTAGAATAATCAGCAAAGTTCCATAATCTACTTTTGGTTGACATAGCTATAGTAGTTTCCGAGATATGTACAAAAAACTTAGTAGGGGGCGGGGCCACGACCACTTTTCCAAAAAAATTACGTCCAAATATGTCCCTCCTTAATTTAATATCTTTATTTATGGCTTAGTTATGATACTTTATAGGTTTTCGGTTTTCGCCCTAAGAAAAACTTATAAAGAGATCCCAGATCGCAGAATTCTCACCTGAAATAGTAGCAAATGCCTTAAATAAACAAAAGCAAAACATCCACTGCAGACGATCGCAATATAGTACGCTACTGCAAAATTAATACCTTTGCATAATACTCAAAAAGAAGCACGGGGAAGACCGCATACAATTTGCAAAAGAGCATGGCTCCTTGCCTATGGCTAAAAGGTGTAATACAAGTATATTGTAGTCATACAAATCCAAAATTAAGTTATTTGTTAGTTCAGGTTTTAGAAATTTAGTCTGGCGTCGCTCTAACTCAGTACATAATCTCCGGCTTAGAACAAAAAACGTTAAACATGACGATGACAAAATAATGGTAAGGGGTTGTTTTTCACTTGGTGGTGTTGGCCCAATTAATTTAATTGAAGGCATCAGGGATCAAATGGCATATGCTCAGTCTCCTAACCTCAACCCCACAGAAAACCTGAGCACTGTTATCAAAAAAAGAGCATCTGAAATTAATCCAACTAATTCGAGAGATTTATGATATATAAATAATTTAATAATAATTTAAAAAAACCAGACATCTTATGCAGCTGCACGTCAATCTTGACAACAAAAAAATATGATAAAAGTTGAGTTACGTAGGGAATTACACTGTCGACAGCCTTGTTGCTTGTGCACTAAAAGCTTTTCTGAGTATTGCGGAGAGCATTCCAAGCCAGTTTAAGATATTGAAAGGAAATACAGAACTAAATATAGATAAGCATGAATTGATTTACTTCAATATGATTTTTTCAACACAGCAGTCAGTTGCAGAACAGTAGTCTAGCAGAACTTGAGTTTGATGACTTCATCAATATCTGTATAAAAAAAATATCAAACTATGTTCAAACAATCATCCATAACTTAAAACTGTGCAAGTTCCAGAGGCACCGCAAAAAATACAAGGATCATATATGCTATATGTAAATAATCTGAACACATTTATTAACTTATATGTATATCAGAGGATAATTTGTTCATAACCACTCAAAATCACTTAGGATAAAGATAGTTGTAAGAGCTGTTGAAATAATCAAATATTATACATTTTTAAAAAGTTGCTCTTTGGGTGGTTATATTGTCACAATCAATTGGAAACGCTATAAAGCAATGATCAGTGATCTTTTCGTGCTTGAGTTGGATGATTTTGATGTGGACGACATTCGGTTTCAACACAGGACGACGCTACGTGCCATACATAAACAAACCACTAAATTTATTGAATTAAACTTTTGGTAAGCGCGTTATCTCGCGTAGTGGGCCTATTTTTTGTGGGGTTATGTAAAATCGCTTCTATGCGCAGATAAGTCTGAGACGATTGACTCGTTAGAAGAGAATATTCAGCGCGTTATTGCTGGCATACGGCCTATATTGCTGCGATTAGGTTCGAAAATTGTGCCTTTTGACTGGAATTTTTTCGAGTCAAACATCATTTTGAAAACACAATTCCATAGCCTTATCTTTATTATAAAACTTAACTTTTGATAGTAACATTAAAAAATCTTTTATTATTTACCATATGCCTATAAATACTTCCGTTAATACAAAAAATTCAACCCCGTTATAGTATAACTTGTATGCACTTTGTTCACGATATGTTATCTATTTATGAGATTTTTTTCAATTTTAATAAGAGTACTTACTTTTGAGCAATTAATTATTATTTCCACAATAAATAATCGAGCAAACAAAAGCAGCCCAAACCGAAATGTGTTGTCTTTACAACGTTCCATTGTTCATTGGCCGTCATATTAAGCATAAATGGAATTTTAAAAGTGGCGAAAGATGTTGGTCGGCCAATAGCCGAACTTGTACAATTAAGCCTACATGTGAGCGCCTATTGTGTTGTATTGTTCGTAAAATGGGTTTATGTTTGGCATTCATATGTTTGTAAGGTTGCAAAAACGATTGCATGCAATTACGTTGCGTTGCTGGGCATCCATCAACATGAGCTTAACAGAGAAAATAATAAAAGAACCGCCGTGATTGCGTTCACGTAATCACTACATATGCAGTTTTTAATTGAAAATGCCTGTACACCATACGGAAATATATAAAAATTTAATGACTTGGCAAAGTTAACGTCGATGCACACACACTCGCCAACTAAGAATCATGTTTACTTACTTAAAGTCGTATATTTTGTTCTACAAAACATTTTATTTATTCCGTGTTGTGATAAGATAATCACTATAATTTACTGAGTGTATACGAACACCATTGCATAGGAAACTGGAAATGCTTTATTGAATGAGAAACAAAAATGTAGAAATATATCAGAAAAACATTAAAATATTAAAATCCAAGCTTTAGTTTGTCTCTGGGTTTGTCATAAATTCATTTTAGTTTCGTATTTTTAAAGCAGTGTCTTCTAATACTATAAGCATCGTATTTGGCTGAGTTCCATTACAGTTACGGCAATATCGTCAGCGTACCCGAAAATTTGGATACCTTTGTTAGTAGGAATCGCAGCCCTCCGTGATGGGCCCAGTACCGAGCCCTGTGGTAACCCAACCTTCACTTTGTACTCTTTTGGTCTCTCATCGGTGTCATACAGTGACAGCCTCATACAGATAGGCTGAAAGAAAGACTACGATTGCGCAATAATCTTTTGTGCCGTGCATCTATCCCGTTCCTTCGATGGCCTTGCTTCTACATTGGTCAGTTTTTGATTGCATCAATAGTAGATCTGTGCTTACGGTAACCCTATTGGATTTCGGCGAGCTTTAGAGATTCTTGCTCTAAATATTTTTGAAGTTGTACGCATATTATTCTTCATTTTTTTACCAAGCGTTTCCAGAAAGCAGAGGGGACAGTATGAGCTTGATTTCCCATCGGTTTGTTTGGTTTCTGCAACAGAACCAATCCATATTTTCTGGAAAACGGGGACGCGTCTCGGGTGCTATAGCAATTTTAAAGGCCTTTTTAGCGATCCCATCTAAACGCGATGTTTTGGTATTTTCAAATATTTTTGGTGCTTTTATCACTTTCTCGTCGGTGATCAAAGGTGCATCAATTACCACATGCATATTTGCTTGCACAGGTCTTCCTGTGTAGGGAAAATGATTTCTAAAACATTTTTCAATAGTGTAGGATAGATTGGTGCTTCGATTTTTTCTCCGTCTTCTCTGACATGTTCAACTGGCTTTTTTGCGTTCAGTTCTCAAAATACCGACTTCACCACTCCACCAATATGCAGGTTTTCTGTAAGAATCACGTTTTTCTTGAAACACATGGTGGAGTCGCATGCTTTGCTGTCGTTCAGTAGCTCTCACGTTTTTCAGGTTATCATCCAGAATTAGTCGGAAGAGATCTTCTCCTAGAGTTTCGGCTTTCCATCTTCTAGTACATACCTTCCTTATTTGCATATGCTTTCGCCTCTTGACTTTTCCGATCTCCTTCATAATGGCCAGGTGATCACTATGTATATAGAGGTCAAACACTTCCCAACTTGTTAGCCGCACCAATGGGCTGCTTAGAAACGTGATGTCAATCACGGAACCGCTACCATTTTTTTCGAAAATGTTTCAATTTGCAGAGTTTAATAGAACCAATTCAAGCCATGAAAAGCTCTCTATTGATACTGCCCTATCACGAAGCCAATGTGCTAAAATCATCCGCTATAACGTTCTTCGTTGTTGCCTAGTATGTAGCAGCTATACATTTCGTTCCTCAGCTTTTTACTCGTGTATAGTAGTTTCTAGTACCGACTTTTCTTGATAAGCTTTGCCTACCATATGGTGGCTTCGTTCGTAAAGCTGGAGACCCATGTCACATAATCATTCTTGTACTACTCGTATTCGCTTAGTATTGTTACGTCTAATTTCTCCGCGAACTCTGTCTGTTTAAGCAGTTTTTGCACAGTCATTTTGATTTAGCTGTATAACTTTCATTTATTGTAGTTTTTACACGCTTCTTGGTATATTGTATCTGATAGTTTGAATTTTTTGAATTTTTCCTTCCCTTGCTTTTGCATAAACTACAGCACGGAGTCCGCATCGAATTTGTTGGATGTAGTGACTAAATGTGAAACTATATTGAAATGCGCATGAAAATAAAATGCAAGCAAAATCAACATCCACTTTTACCACTTCAATAATTTCAATATGCCCAATGTGATCACTTGCTCGTCCCTGGATAATAAAATAGTAAAAATCGCTTTAACAGGTTTTATTACGATATTCATTTCTTATGCTAAATAAATATTCTAAACTTCCTCACCAATTCTCTAGCCGTCTCATTGGTACTAGAGCATAAACGAACATACAATAGTTTACATACTCACCTATATATACACATTTGTATATGCATATATTTCATATTTTATATTATTTGGGTTAATTCCCAAATGTGCAATGGCATACATGAATGCAAATTTTAATTTTTGCCGAGATCTTAAAATCAGAAAGAAATGGATAAAACGAATAAATGACTGTCTGAAGGAATTCTTGTGGGACAGACTTGTGACTGCAGTTTTTATTCTCTTCAATAATTTCGTAATTTAAATCTTGTATTGCTTTTATTATTGATTAGTATAAAAATGGAGTAATACAATCTGGGCTAGCACATTTTTTTCCTAGTTTTTTTTATACATTGCAACTAGTTCCTAATCAAAGAAAGGATTAACAAGCAACTTGAATGTGATTTAATCATATAATTACAAAATTACAAAACTATGAGAATATTGGCTAATTTGAAAGATCGCTAGGTTTGAGGCGTATTAGTGGTCCATCTCTAGAAGCTAACATCTTACTGAATGCATCCATGGGTATCGAAAAAGGAAAGCGCAACCTTTCGAACTTCTTTGACGTGTCTTTTGAAATAAAAAAGAAGTTAAACGAAGTAAATGGGGAAATTTTCAGCCCGTTATAATTAAGTAAATGAAGTGTATTAGTTTACATTAAAGTCTTAAAACATGTACATTTGTGTTTTCAGAAAGCGGGTCTTTAAAAATGCTCAAAATATGTAAAAATTTATGTTCATGAAAAGTAAATACATAGAAATCCATTTCCAAATCGATAACTAATAAACATTTGCGAATATCTTTGTGTTAGAAATAAAAATTAACTTTAAAACTTTATTTTCATCCATTAAGGTATACCATGTATCCTGACCTGCATTAAGATTTACCATACACATATACATATACTGTATGGTATGTGCGTTTGGCAGTAAAACCATCTTTATATTCATGGAAGTTTGTAAGGACTTAAAATTATAATTGCCAATCACCGTTAACGCGTAGACTTAAATGCTTTATTTGTATCCCTTTGCAGAGGCTTTTCAAGAGAAAGCAAGCGAATAGTTAATAAGTAAGTATATACACAAATTGCAAGGTGGTTTACTGACCAAAGCCAAATGATAGTAGTCAAAGGAGAATTACTGAAATGAAAAGTCTGCACTCACATATATTTAGAATAATGCACTGCTCTTCATAAAAACATTGCATTGTCCCTGGCTTCAATCGTGGTAGGATGGAAATGAAGAGGGACTTGTAAAGTTTGTTTTTTATTCATCGAGAGAGAACTTTACTTTTTGCCTATTCAGTTCAAAGTAACAGTTGATTCAGTTTGGGCCTTAATGCTTATTCCAAGATAAGCGAAATTATCTACGACTTTAAAATTATAACTGTTACGAGTTTGTGAGCAAAGGCCTCGAATATGATGGGAGTCTGAATGTCTGAAACCTTGTTTGATACCGAACGGATCTGAGAGGTCCTTCCCGATTCTGACGGTGCTTATGGTGTTGTTTGTTAGGAAAGTTAGTTTACTTCTGGCTATTCAGAAATTTTAAACGACTGCTCCTTGGAAACTGTTTTGAGTCAATTGAAGATATTAAACGTGAATCGCTACGCGCATTGAAGACTATTCCGGAAATTGATTTTTAACAACTGTTGCGAAAAAACCAAGTGTATTGGTAGTATCACTTTCAGAGGTACGACATAGATTTTGAAGACAAAATTAAGAATTTTAAATTTATGAACAAAGTTTTACTATTTTTTTCTCATGGTAGTAAGTATGTATATATTATTATTATTTAAAGCAAAGTATAAGTTTTATATTTGATGTTGAGTTCTGAGGTTCGCCACATTGCAATATGAAAATTAAATTTTATTGAAACCGTGCCTTAATTACATTTCTCTTTCCATGTTTATGATTTTATAAACTTTTTTGCCTTAAGCAAATAAAAAAAAAAATAGCGATATTCTAATACGAAACTTTTGATCCAACGAAAAGATCTTAGTAATTTTTATACTCTCGCAACAAAGTTGCTAAAGAGAGTATTATAGTTTTGTTCACATAAGGGTTGTTTGTAAGTCCTAAAACTAAAAGAGTCAGATATAGGGTTATATATACCAAAGTGATCAGTGACGAGTGGAGTTGAAATCCGGATGTCTGTCTGTCCGTCCGTCCGTTTGTCCGTCCGTCCATCTTTCCGTCCGTCCGTGCAAGCTGTAACTTGAGTAAAAATTGAGATATCATGATGAAACTTAGTACACGTATTTCTTGGCTCCATAAGAAGGTTAAGTTCGAAGATGGGCAAAATCGGCCTTCTGCCATATGCCTTATGCTTTGAAGTCGACGAATAGGTGGTGAGTGTCGATTCTCCTTTCACGGGTCTTTTCCAAGATTTGGCGCATGGTGAATATCTGGTTGGTTGTTGATTTACCAGGTCTAAAGCCAAACTGATAAGGTCCAATCAGTTTGTTGACGTTGGCGTTGTGCGTTCACTGCCATTCAGCAGGCTTTGTGTTTGTTGGCGTGCGTTTTTTGCTGAACAGAGGCGGGTGCGAATTTTGGCTGCCCAGCGCACCATAATAATATAAACTGGTATTGAACAGGTCAATTTTTTGTTTCCATATTTTAAAAGTTTGTTTTGTTTTTTTGAATTAATTACGAGCGTTAATTACTCTAACCTCTACAGGCAGAACAACCCTCAACAACATTCAAGTAATTTAATTAGGTGAAGTAATAGATACAATTTTCAAAACAAAATTGTGGGCACTAATTTCACTGTTTCTTAATTTTTCCCATTTGGAAACTTTCGTTTCCAATGAATGAAATGAACATACTTATTTCAGTATGTGTTTTGCAACATTTTTATTGACTAATTTTACGTTTTGTTTCAAACTACTAAAAATTCTAATACCTTTAATTTTTTTATCTTTTTATCAATTAGTCTGACTTCTATTGGCAACTCATTTAAGTAAGTACTTTTTTAAAATTGTAATTGCTTTGTATTTCTAGCGTATAAATATGTAAAGCAAAATGTCAATTTTACAAAGGAATAATTAACATAAATGTTACTCATACGCCATGATATTCACTCACTGTGCTCATACATATGCTTACTATACTGGAAATTTATTCAGAGCTTAGAGCGCGATTTCGTGATAACTAGTATAAGATTTTCATCTATTATTTATTCTCTTTTTACCTACACTCTGTGGCAGTATTTTGTCGTACCTTGGCACACCTTACAGGCAATATTCTTGGAGATTGCATTCCTAAATTATCTGTATAAATTCAACAAATTTTCACCCTGTTTAGGCCAGTGCCTAAATTCTTAGTGAGTATATAACAAACTATTGCCAGTTAGCTGTTGACATAAACCGCTAACAACTTTCACTCAACTGACAATAGTTTCGTTAAAATCACTACACTTCACTCAATAGCTTAGCAAGCTAATCACCCTTTTTTTCAACCCTCAACCAAGAAAGACGAGAATCAAGACGACCACCGGCAATCATCACCATTCTTATTAACAAAGGTAATTTCTAACACTTTAACGTAATAGACACAATAAATTCGTTTTATATATTAAACACAAAATTGGGTGTTTTTCCTTAAACTAATACACTTTCCTTTTTTTCTTATTCTTATTAAGCGACGAATCGTCCTCCTTGAGTGACGCGTCGAAAATTCGAGAATAATCACACCCTATAGTAATACTAATGACTTCTACCGATAACAGTATCACTGAACACCAACATTTTTGGCTGGTTCCTATCCCAGTCGTGTTACACTTCAATAACAAAACAAATTCGACTAGTTGAAACGCAACACGTTTTACCGCCAAACCACAAGATGTGCACCAGTTGAAGTGTCAGCATCTTTGCTTTCCTTCTTAAAACACTGTCATATGAACCCACACTTACACAAAGTATGTATAATGGCTTAACCGTCAATAAATTTTCTTTGGCTAAGGCTAATACAATTATCAGCGTCTTAACGTTTTCTCTTTGTGTGTCGTATAAGCATCAAAACTATTACTTTTGCTCACAGCCCTCCACCCGCCATTTTATGCTCTGTTATCGCATTCATATTACCATATATTTGATATTTTTTCATGCTTGCTTGAAAAGCAAACGTTCCTCCAAGCGTTACATCCTCGTTTTGGCAACAAACATATTTTTTATACTTATGTCACCATATATTTAATATCTCTGTATGTGAATGTAGTATTTTCTAACTGTAACACCTGATTTTGTGACATGTTGTTGCTTGTTATCTTAACATAGCGGCGTTGAGCTGGTTAACTATCGAACAATAAACCATGAAATAATAGACTAGCTTAACTGTAAAGCCAAAAAGGACACAGATACGTAGATATTCCAAATGGTTGGTGACCCTCAAGGTGAATATTTACATATTTCATTGTCTCGCAGCAATCAACGTAAGTAGGTATACGCACACTCTGATTAAACATGCCTTTAACAGTAGCAACACGAAATCAGATTTTACTTTGAAGAATTTCACCACGCATAGCACACGTGCTCACACGCAAAGCTCCAACAATGACCCACTTTATGCTGTCGACTACGTATCTATCGTATTCAATCGCCTGCTCACATCACAATTACATCAACAACATTTATACTTAAAGAGAGCAACTCTACCTTGGTTTTGCCGCTTGTTGGTTCCCATTCATATTTTATTTGGCTTGTAAAGCATTTTGTTGTCATTTTCCCTTTGAGTGCAATTTGCTTTTGATTTGATGTGTGTTACATATGAAATCTTAATGCGTGTGTCTGTTTCGTAATGTTTGTGTTGCAAATTTGATTAAAATGAGCAACGCATGTAAATGAGTGTGACACTTATCCTAAAATCGTTTAATGCAAAAGATACTTAGCAAATACTTTTTAGTTTTTCTTAGTTGTTACGGTTTTCTATAATTTTGTCTTCTCTCCATTATCATTCCCCATTCACTTTTATTGCTGACGTCCTAATTTATTCAAAATATCTTATGTTCTCTTAGTATGACGCGATTTATTATCCCTGCGCCATGAATCAACGCTATCACAGCCACACTTGGCTCTATCTTCAAAGAGCTGCTAATTTATAATACCCAGCAGTCAGGCGCAAGTAAATGAGGTGAAAAATAAGAAAATGGACCGGAAACAGCAAACGGAAAGTAAACGGGCGTTAAAAAAGAAAATAACTAAATAGAAGAAGCTTTGAAATGAATATTTAATTGCAGTGCAGGTACATCATGATTGAAAGAGAGTATAGAAGTATGATGTTTGTGAAAGTTTATTTAAAGGATTACTCAAAACAGCAGTCGACTTAGAACATTTTCTAATTTTGCAAAATATATTATTTTTCACAAATGTACTGCATATACTCGTAATTTACCTCAAGGAAGTAATATGGATTGTTTATGGTTGAAAAAATACGTTAATGGAATATATGATCAATCGAATCCTTGGTTTATAGCATTATTATATGCTGGGTATGCCATATTTGATTCTAAACCACAAGCAATACGCAGGAATTATTTATTAAGCAATTTTCAGCATTGCTGAAAACAGCATTGAACATTACTGAGCCATGACTTATGACTATTTCAATTCGAAGAATGTTGGTCTTCTGAATTGGAGAATGTTGGTGTATGTAGACCACCTTTGAATCCGGCGAGACGGCGATACATGCCAACGAAGCAATCAATTTATTGACGGAAATTTTTGATGAGCCAGACACGTTTGAAGATATGGGTTCAACAGCTGCAAAAAGTAGTCGAAGATTGACACTTTCGACTGAAATTTATTTGATTTTAATCGCTTGCTTAAATAATTTTATACAATAGCAAATCCTTCCTATAACATTAAATTGAATGCGTTTTATTTCATCTTTAAACCACATCCTTTAATTATGCATATCAAGGAGGTTATAAGTATTTTATTCTTTTCACTTATACCACGGCGTATCTCTTTTGTTATTTTTCAGACAGACATCACAAATTAAGATCGGTGGTTTATTCAGTTTGTTTTGATTCAAATAACGTATAATTTCTAATTTTGATGAAAGTGGTCTAATAAGTATCAATAATGAAAATATAGAAGCAAGGGAATATCCAAATTATTTCTGAAATATGAAAGACAGTAAAAATTCCTGCATTAATGTTTCGAGGAATTACAAAGGGTGTTAAATGGTTATTAATATATAATAGTACATAAGTTACTTTACCTAAATTTGGCAAAAGTGTCTGTGTTTAAAGTTAAGTCAAGTGGCGTATCACATTTGAGGGTTTATGAAGTGGGAACTGAAAAATTGTTTTCATGCACTGGTCAGACTCTTCGCGTTTGTCCGAAAGTTTTTCCCTCGAGTTTTTTTTATGAAATTTTTTTGCTGTCTTGTTTTTGTTTTTAAAAACTTCGCAACTTTTTATTATTTGTCCCATTAACAAAATCAAGCAAAATTGCAGCCAAGAAAACAAATTTAGAAGTTTTTGATGGTGCCAACAATAACAAAGGGGTAGTATCTACTATTGAGAGCCAACCTTTGGCAGAAAAAAAATATAAAGTTTCAAAGTGAAAAGCTATTTGCATAAATTAGTCGGTCAAGTTTGACTGTCTGCGTTTCTCGCTCAGCTCATCCGCAGTTTAAAATGTGGATTCTTAGCTTTTAATTTATATATGCCTGCCAACTTAAACACTTTTACATAAAAGTTCTTCTCAATTTAAAATTTAGGGGTTAATATAGTTGCTTGTAAGCAATTTTAGCGGTTATTAAATTTTTTTTTGCATAAAAATAATTAGACCTGTTATAAGTTCCGTTAGAAGTTCAGGCTGTTTTAAAAAACGTAATATATAATATAGCTTTTTAATAATGTAAATATTATAAACTTATTAAATATTGCATATTTTGAGTGAGAGATGCACAGAATATTAGATTTGGTCGTTTTCATATTAAGAGTGAAATTATTTATCCACGCGGTAAAGCGTGCTACTGAAGAAGCCACTTTAATATGTTGAGCCTTATGTTGTTGTCAGAAGATGACCATTTGACTGATGTTAGGTTTGAAAAGATAAAGCGCGATGGAGTCTTGACATTGTTCTTGTCGATATGTCTTTTTCTCTTGGCTTTATGTATTGTTTTTGAAGGGATTTCGACGAATGCGTTTGCAATCAGTTTTTCGGCTGAATTGTTTTGAACTACGAGAGGATGAGCTCATCGCTTTCTGTCATCAACAGAAAACGTTTGAGAAATAATAAGTTTTTTGAAATGCCCATATTTCTTTAAAAATGATGCCGGTGACAATGTAACCGTCAATGGGGATATTTACCACGTTATGATAACCGACTATTTGATGTCTGAAATTGCAGCACGTGATCTTGGCGACATTTGGTTTCAACAAGACAGCGCCATTTCCCACGCATCGCATCAATCCATGGATTTGTTGCTAGAACAGTTCGGTGAGCAGACAATTTCACGTTCTGGGCCGTTCGGTTGGCCACAATGATCGTATGATATCACACCGTTAGTCTTTTTTCTGCGGAGGAGTGTAAAGACTAAAGTCTATGCGGACAATCCCTCTTCGATTCAGACCTTTGAGCAAAACATCAAGCGTGTCATTCACCAGTTATCAATTCTCGAACGAGTCATTAAAAATCGGACTCAACGAATGGAACATCTGAGACGTAGCCGCGGCCAACATTTAGAAGAGATAATGTTCAAAAAATAAATGCCAAAGAATGTTCTTTCGAAGGATAATAAACATTTCCCATTAAATTTGAAATTTCTGTGTTTTTTTTTTAAAGTAAGGTACCTTGAAATGGATCACCCTTTATATGTTTTGTCCATATATCCATAAATTTCGACTTTGTCGGGGTCTAAGATATGTTAAAAAATCAACTTTAAGATTACTTCTAAAGAACATGGTTAAAATATTTTTGATTTATTCTTCTTTGCTTTCAGTAATTACCTTAGAATTTTACATTCACAAATTTTTATAACAATTATATACTCGTATTACCACAAAACACCTCCGTCAACTAAACTAAACAGACCTTGAAAACATCCCTAACCACGCTGTGGAATTAACATAAAATAGCAACCGTTTCAGCAAAGGTCCAGTTCATTTAATCTAGTCAGCTTGTATAAAAAATATCTTTAAAAATGCATAAATTTGCAGGCATACAAAAGCATTTTTCGCTTAAGTAACAATCGGAAAAGCAGGGCGCCACAATGCGATTAAAATGTAAGCATGTAAAATGATAGCAAAATAACGAAAATGAATCCCGCATGTGTTGTGTTGTGCAAGCCAGCATGCAAAACTGAAAATTTTATTGTAATATGCATATGCCAGTATAAGCTCCGGAAGAGATACGTGTGCACTCAAAAATAACCACGACGTTTAATCTCCGCAGCAAAAAAGTAGGATGCGTATATATTTCCATAGGTGTATGAAAGTGCACGTATATGTACATATGTTTGAACGGTTAGTATTATTTGACTATTTCGCATAACCATCGCTGCCAAACTGGCTTATTGCCCTTGTGTGGTACTTTCGCTTAGATGTCAATATGTGGATGAGTGAGTTTTTCTATAAATGCAACATTAGTATGAAACAATCGTGCACTAATTTGTAGTCGTAAAACAACAACACTCCTTCAAAGTAATACTCACCCGCTGCAATACACTTATGCCAACGAATTTTTCAGTCATCATAGCACTTGGAAAAATCCTCGTTCATCTTTCAATTTGATCACAGTAGTACAAGTCTATCAAATAATTTCCGAATTCCGAACATACTGGTTCCACGATTACACCATATGTTTTCAAATCGTTAAGTTTTCTTTTTAATATTTTGTATTTTCAATTTTCTAAAGAATGTCTAATACAGTCAAATGTAACTTCCTTGGTAACAAACTAACGTAAATTAATGAAAGCTTCGAAATTATTATAATTTATTATTTAAACTATTTAAGAGAATTCTTAAACCAAAGCCCATAAAACCACCTTTAATTTAAATCCCACTTTGTCCTTACTACAAATTACATATTACTAAAGCACTACGCCCCATTCAGTCCTTCGCCTCATTTAAAACTTGCATCTAAATGATAAGTTCCTTTAATATTCTTTTCGGAGGAGCTAAAATAAAACAGTGTCGTTTAAGTGCAGCGATTAGGAATAAAATGCAAAACACCGGCAACAGACGCCAAGTAAAGCAAAACAAGGCATGGCAGAAAGCATGTCTGCATTCAGAGCGAGGTTTGACATTTTCTTCAGCGCAGATTAAAATGAAAGCGGGCCTGTGCAGACCGTTTTACGCGCAGTTGCATTGCAAAAATTAAATAGGAATAGAAGTCAAGAAGGCTGGTGGCCGATGAGGTAGCTCTACCGTTGTTGGTGTTGCTTGTGTTTTTGCTTCACGACAAGATTTAAAATTTAGATTTGTTGGACAGAAAGTTAAGCAGTTTAGCAGTGGAGGTTTATTATATTTTTATACTCTTTTAACCAGTTATTATAATTTATTATTTAAACTATTTAAGAGAATTCTTAAACCAAAGCCCATAAAACCACCTTTAATTTAAATCCCACTTTGTCCTTACTACAAATTACATATTACTAAAGCACTACGCCCCATTCAGTCCTTCGCCTCATTTAAAACTTGCATCTAAATGATAAGTTCCTTTAATATTCTTTTCGGAGGAGCTAAAATAAAACAGTGTCGTTTAAGTGCAGCGATTAGGAATAAAATGCAAAACACCGGCAACAGACGCCAAGTAAAGCAAAACAAGGCATGGCAGAAAGCATGTCTGCATTCAGAGCGAGGTTTGACATTTTCTTCAGCGCAGATTAAAATGAAAGCGGGCCTGTGCAGACCGTTTTACGCGCAGTTGCATTGCAAAAATTAAATAGGAATAGAAGTCAAGAAGGCTGGTGGCCGATGAGGTAGCTCTACCGTTGTTGGTGTTGCTTGTGTTTTTGCTTCACGACAAGATTTAAAATTTAGATTTGTTGGACAGAAAGTTAAGCAGTTTAGCAGTGGAGGTTTATTATATTTTTATACTCTTTTAACCAGTTGCTACAGAATATTCTAGCTTTGTTCACATAGCGGTTGTTCGTATCATAAATGTTGAATTTCTTGAGGTTTCAAAGCACATACTTTTTCTGCAAGCAGCAAACTCAGTTCAAATCCATCCAAAACTTCCCTAAAAAGCAGGTCTTCAAATCCGAATTTTTCGTGTTTTGCTTGTCGGCCACAGTTCCTTAGTTTTTTACCCTGAACAGGGTATATTAAGTTTGTCACGTAGTTTGTAACACACAGAAGGAAGCGTCGGAGACCCTATTAGGTATATATATAAAAGATCAGTAAGTTGAGCTGAGTCGATTTAGCCATGTCCGTCTGTCTGTATATATACGAACTAGTCCCTCAGTTTTTAAGATATCGTTTTG
The DNA here is from genome assembly GCF_023373825.1 of Bactrocera dorsalis. NCBI lineage: Eukaryota > Metazoa > Arthropoda > Insecta > Diptera > Tephritidae > Bactrocera > Bactrocera dorsalis. Next base: position 30,103,393 of record NC_064307.1, on the reverse strand, counting down.
AAATTTTGCAAACGTCAATTTTTCTTAAAGAAGCTGCTCATTTGTCGGAACTGCCGATATCGCACCACTATAGCATATAGCTGCCATACAAACCGAATGATCGGAATCAAGGGCTTGTATGGAAAACTTTCACATTTGACGTGGTATCTTCACGAAGTTTGACTTGGAATACTCCAAAAAAATTGTTCTGATCGGATTACTATATCATATTGCTTCCATATAAACTGAACACATAGTTTCTAAAATAAATGCATCTGTGAAGGGTATATTAGCTTCGGTGCAGCCGAAGTTAACGTTTTTTCTTGTTCTCATCAAAATTCGGAATGTTACAAGCAGCGTACCTATCAAATACTATGCCTTTATGAGCCCAATTATAAATAGAAATTTTCACACGGCTGCGATGAGTATCGTTGCTTTTTCGCTCTTTCCTTATGTTTCCAGTTACTAATTTTGCTTTCTTAGAAAACTTGGAGGATAAATCACGGAAAATGTATCAATCGAACAGATGGAGCTGAATGCAGCATCTATTTCAAGTTGTCTGTCAAGCCGCGTTGTTTCAAATTTAGCACTTTCAGTTACGGATCTGATTAGATTTATTAACAATTTAATTTTTTCAATCATAGAAGGCGTCAAATAATGTATTCTCCGGAATGGACTTGAGAGTCAAGGTGCATGCCTCTTGGATCCCCTCTGTCGTCTCAAAATGTTTGCCATTCATCGGCCTTTTCAGGCAAGGAATTAAAAAAGTCCGCGGGCCACATCTGGGCTGCACGGCGGCTGCGGAAGCGTTAGTATGCCGGCCTTGGTTAAGTAGCGGGTCACAACAAAGACGTTGTCGTGGTGCAACTTCCAATCGGCTGCGATGTCTTGTCGGACACAAATTGACCCTTCTTTTGCGTCTGTTGAAAAATCCCACATAAAACTTGGCATTGACGATTTGTCTTTGAAGTTATGGTAAATTTTACATAATGCTCACAAAATGAGAGGCTCACAATGCGTATATGAGAAATACATCAACCAGGGTATCGGAAATGTGGGGCTTTAAAAATTTGACAACAACGACTAGGGCATTTTTAGAACGTAAGACGAAATATCTAACCGATATATGTGCCAACCATCACAGTTATATTTGGAAATGGTTATTGAATTACATCCTGTATAATGAAAAAAAATACAGATGGAATTTTACATTGTATATAGAAACCAGAGGTCGTTGTAGTCTGATTTCTCACAAAGGTCGAGTAGTTCGTAAGATATGAAATGTCATCTAAACGACGGCAGCGCCACGCACTAAATTATTGTGATATTTGTTCATTAAATTCATTTGAGATCGGGACCCGGCCCATGTTTTGAAAATGTTTAAGTCACAGATGTTCTTCCCTAGTCTGATTTTGTTAGACCAAATTACAGTTTAGTATCTTAATTTTCTCCTTTGTAATGGCTCCTTATAGGTTTTCGATTAAGGGCGTTTTGTGAGAGTGACAGTGGTTCGATCCATATCTACAATTTCTTTTGATGTTAGTCAAGATATCTCAATTTTTACTCAAGTTACAGCATGAACGGACAGAACCCTTCTATGCATAGATATTAAACTCGAATGCAAGAGTGAAATAAATTTCCATTATGGAATTTATTAAATTTTAATGTGTGATTAGTGGCTTGGGTGTATTATGTATCGCAAATTGCGGTTAACGGTAGCCATTCTACTTTAAAATTGCGAATACCACAATTTCCATTGCAACCGCTACCTCTGCAACCAGTTATTAGTGCTGCTGATTCATGCTTCGTTTCCGTTATTATTTATGTAGGTACTCTAATATGAGAGTGTTCCAAGTCATATTTTAATGCAACGCAGTGGCTACAAATTGAGATTTTCATAATATTGCTACTGCAACGAATAAAAGTTTTTTTTTTTTTTATTTTGACCCAAACCAAGTACCATTATCTGAATTCTGGCTCTGTCTAATTCAGACATATCAAAAATAATCTCTGTATATGTTCCTGCTTTAAACTCGTATACGAATAGCGCTGTCTATAAATATTCATTTGATAAATTTATAACTCAGCATAATATTGGCGCAGTACGCGTATATTAATAATGAAATCTGTGGCAATTGCGGTTTCAATCACACTTTGTGGTCCAAAATGAAACACAGACGTTTATATAATTCAACAATTTGCGCTGCAATATGTACTAAAACCTGGGTATGTAATATGTACATTAGGGTGTTTTTTTTTTTTGAACTTTTAATTTTTTTCAGTCCCGTCACGAAATTTCCTTGGAAATACCCTCAAAAAAATTCCCTGAAAATTTTAGCCCTTAATATTAACAATAAGAACTGGACCAAGGCCTGTAAAAATTTTCCATAGAAAATACACTACAATCGTGAGTTTTTATCTTTAAATTCCTACAGATCAAAGGTATTTTTTGGCATCGCTTTGATTTTAGACGCATATTTCTCAGAATTTTTCACTCTACAAAAGTGCCCAGTGCAACAAAGTCGTAACTCACACCGGCGAGGTAGTACGGGGCTCTAAATCCGATTTTTCCAAGAACTTTGCATTTTTTTGTATATATCTCGTAAAAGATAGGAGTTATAGAAAAAAAGTTCAGGGCAAATTTGTTGGAAATTTTATTTGCTAGAATTTCGAGGTTTCCGAGGTCAAGATCGCTATCATTAATACTTCTCGAGATATTCAGCTTTTTAAGTAAGGCTTTATCGAATTTTTATAGATGGTAAATATTAAAAAATCTATGAAAATTGCAAATTCTCTCATATATGATCAGAGGACTTCAATAATAATTTCTGTAATTATGCATAAAAAGATAAATAAAATATTTATCAATTTGGTTTGTATCTGGCTTGCGGTTTTGTAATTAAAGGGGGCTTTTAAATACATGCCTATTTGCATACTTTAAGAGTGTCAGTGTCAACAAAAGTCATGGTATCTTTTTAGAGCATTCACATATAAACATCTTCCAGACACATAATTGAATGTATTGATCATATCTAATACATACAAGTATACTATAAAAACGTCCTCTAAATCTATATAATTTAAAGGGCACTGACTTTAAAAGCATAGATTTTAAATGGCAAATTTCCTGTTTTCTTTTTTTTCATAGAATTTTTTTTTTTTTGAACTCAGACCATCAAATGAGTATTCGACCAGAAATTGCGGCAAGTGGCAATTTTTTAATAACATAATCACAGGTCCCTCGGACTTTTTTTGTTTCCTTGCCTGAAAAGGCCAATGAAAGGCAAGCATTTTGAGACGACAGAGGGGATCCAAGCAGTATGCTCTTCGGCTCTCAAGGTTATTCTGGAGAATGCCTTCCGTGTCGCCTTCAATTCTTGGAAATCGCGCTGGCAGCGTTGCATCGACGCAATAGGAGCCTATTTTGAATTTTTAAAGAATGATTTTTTCAAATCGACTCAATCCTATTACTTTCCGGACAAACCTTGTATAGTTAAATAAGATTGATGATATTAAGTATATAGAAATTATTCTTGATAACTTTCCTTACCTTCAGAACAAGTTTCTTGATATATTGATAAAAGGAAATTTTACTTAAGAAAGAGTTAAGTCAGATTAAACTTTGCTTTTTCTTCCACATATTGTATTCGTGTTTTTAGGTTTCTGTTGTGTGTTTTGTATTTTTCAGCCATGCCAATAAGCTGCTTAACTGATGAAACTTTTATGGTTGTTTTCTATCTGTAAATTTACAGTTATTGTGATTTTACGACTGCAACGCATTAGCGCCTTCAACCAAACCATTTCTATTTACGCGTTTGTGGCAACTGTTGGCTTGGGTTCTGTTCAAAGTAATGGGGTGTCAACATGTGTTCTTAATATAATCTGTTGTTGTTGAGTCCAAATGTTGATATTGCAACTGTTTCTGCTACAGCGATTACTCGCGGACAATGACGCCGAGCTTTGTCAACCTGGCGAATGTGAAAAATTTGAAAATTTTAAATTGCTGCAACATAAGAATTTTACTTTTTGAGGTGGTATATATGTAGTGATTTAAATAAATTAAATTAATGCACTTTAAGGTTGAAAGCAATTGGATAGTAGAAAATCCTTACAAATTGGAACCCGAGTAAAGGATGAACTGATTGCTTTAAGTTTTGATTGCTGACTTAATAATTTAAAGCAATTTTACATATTGAACGACTTGTCCCGCACAAGGTTCGTTAGAGCCATAAAATTTATAAAGTAATCTTTGTATATATATAGTATATCTGAGTTGAGGTAATTTCTAGACTAAATTCACAGAATTTCGCCATTAAACTATAGTTCATCTAATATTATATTGGGTTGTCAAAAAAGTCTTGCGGCATTTTCGCCAGTTGGCGCTGAAAGCGCGTAGTTCTAGTTTCATTCGTCGCATCGGGTCATAATATACCTTTTCGGAAGGCTTGTCGTCGAAAATTGCGATAAAATCGCTGAATTGGTCGAAAGATACTAGCATAGTAGTCATCAAACCGTTATAAACCATTTGAAGAAGCTTGGAGTCACTAAGAAGCTCGATGTATGGGTGCCACACGAATTGGTTCAATAAAAATACCGCAAGACTTTTTACGCTAAAAATCTTATATATTTCACTAATATAAACTAAACCGGAATTTTGAAAATCTTATATTAGACATATGGGAGATAGAAGTGGTATTAACCCAACATCATCTATCTTTAACATTACTTATATAATCTCCGAATTCAATTATGTACCTCAGATACCATCACCAATATGTCAGATCAAGAGGTGAAACTCCTGATATTAGCTACGTGAGACGACTATGACAAATCTCCACTCGTAACCTTAGTCCGAAAAAACACTCACCCAATTTTATTAATATTGATATCATCGGCCTTAACACCCGCGCCGTTAGTTCTGCTTTCTCCAGACTGAACAAGGAAGCAACGCAAATGGGTCTGGCAGTGAACGAGGGGCAAGACGAAATATCTCCTGTCATCAAACAAATAGTCATCGCACTCGCGACTTGGCTCCCACGTCACTGTTGACAGTCATAACCTTGAAGTTGTAGATAATTTCGCGTATTTAGGAACCACCGTTAATACCACCAACAATGTCAGCCTCGAAATCCAACGCAGGATTACTCTTGCCAAGAGGTGCTACTTCGGACTACCTCCCTGCTTCCCAAAACACTTCTGACCAATATGCGAAACGAGTTTACTGCCTTGATTGCTGCTTGGCTGTCAACGTAGATGTTGACTCTGGAATTCCCTGCAGGTGCATTAGATGCCAGCTCCGCGAGTTTCGCAATAGCGAAGACCTCTGCTTGAAAAATGTTGCCTTATGCCTAAGTATGGACAGTGTATTCCCGTACATCTAATTTACTGAAAATTCCTACAATTGCCGTTCACGTTGCTCATACGACATGTTGCACTGTTCGAACTCTGTATTTCATAAGTTTAACTGAGTGTAACCGTTACTGGAATACTTCACTGCATTTTAGTTTAGAACGCTAAGTTTTGTTTATGGTTGTATCATTTTAAAAGTATTCGATTTATTCGCTTTGGAGTTAAAAAACTTTAAGAATAATATGAAAAGCTATGTTAAATACATAGTAAAATTATTAAGACAGGGTTTATATGGGAAATAAATAGCTTGTTTACATTGGACCATTTGTTCAAGCCAAAACTGAGTAAACTTTAAGTAAGTCAACGCGGACATCCTAATGTGCGTATCATACTTACTAAGCTGCATCTAAGCTGTGAATAATTGTGTCCCACTACACTAAAAAGTAAAACTTTTTCACAAAGCCAATTTAATAAAAACTAGGCAAATTGAAACCTACAATTCATATAGTTTCATGTATCAAATAGCATGAACACTAGTCCAGATCAAACTTCTTTCGGCCTTCTATTTCATATTATAATTATACCAAAATCTTGATTGTTTCCTTTTGCTTTTGTGCATTTCTTTATTTTAAATCGGATCTTTGATCTTAAGTCTTAAATTTTTCTATCACACCCTGTTCGATTAATTCTTAATTTATGCGATAAGATAATTGATGACTTAGGTAAATCATCTTACGCAATTTCGACAAATGTTGTGTTTACTGCGTTTGTTCTAGAGACCGTTGAAAACATTTTTCTGCACAATTACGCTGAAACCGCAAGTGGCGCAAAGTGAGCGATAATATAGATGTGTATTGCTTTGCATTTGGTTAAAACTGCTGTGGTTGTTTTTCCGACTATCCTGCTTTATATAAATAATCCAGTGTTGTATTCAATTAAATTATTGTTGAGTTGAGACAGAATGCCCCTAGTAGGAACTGGATTGGCCCGAAATTGTTTCTGGCGCGTGGGAACTTTTGTTGTGGCGAATATCCAATCGAATGGGGTTCACGCGGAATAGTGCCTTTTGCCCAGCCTTTTTGTTAAGTGGGTTGATTGATGTAAAAGTGTGGTGAGCTATGTAATGTGGTGTCCTCGGATGTGTTGTATTAGTGTGTGCCAGTTTTCCCGGGTAGGGGGCTTAAACTCAATTTGAAGTTCTTTAGGAATTCAGGTATTCCAGTTTTGACTGCTAGTATAGTATGTTTAAACATACATAAGTATTTTTTAAGTACATTAAATATGGTAATATCTGGTTCCCAAATATTAAAGAAAATCATTATCGCATTTTGCGAAAAGGGATGAAATTGTGGGTATCCTATTCCTGTTCGACACATTCTGCATACATCCAGGACTCAACGATGTTTCTTCCAGGTATATCATTAATTTTTAAGATAAGTCGTATAAAAAAGATTGCGCAGTTAATCCGAATTTATTACAGAAACTATGCTAAAGTAAAAGTAAAATCTTAGGTAATTTAATTACTGAACTTAGCCCCAAATATCCGAAAAAGCATTTAAATACATAAATGCTTTGTCAACTGGCAAACCATCGAAATCTGAATGATATGTATATGGCCAACTGAGTCGTAGACAGAAGCACTAGCAAACTGTTGCGTGCTCTCAACGTATGACACCAAAAGGAATATGCAAACCTAGAACACATACTCACCCAGTTTGAAGTGTATATACAGCAAGTTGTTCTGGCAATAAATAATGAGGAGAGAATGCTTGCAAGCATTATTCAAGCTATAAATCCATCCATTTCAAATGTGGAAATCTGTGGCCATAATTTTGCGTTCTAACTGGTATTAAAGACAGAGCAACAGTAAATGTGTGACTGTGGTAACGACAAATATACGTACATATATATAGTATATCCACTTACATATCAACAACTGAGAATCAGAGCTAGAAAAATATACTCAACCGAAACGTTGAGACTTCGAAAACGAGTTGCAAGGTTGCATAATGACAATCCTAATGTGGTCGTACTTATGTATATAATCGCAGTTCACTGCAGAAAGACGGTCAAATGAACTTAGATTCAGCCTGCCACAATATTCATTAAATTTTGCAACCACTACTTCTGCAACCAAGTAACCACAAATATACATACATAAACAGTTATCTTAGATGGTGAACGTAACTTAGTATAGGGTGATTTTTTAAGAGCTTGATAACTTTTTTTTAAAAAAAAAACGCATAAAATTTGCAAAATCTCATCGGTTCTTTATTTGAGACGTTAGATTGGTTCATGACATTTACTTTTTGAAGATAATTTCATTTAAATGTTGACCGCGGCTGCGTCTTAGGTGGTCCATTCGGAAAGTCCAATTTTGGGAAACTTTTTCGAGCATTTCGGCCGGAATAGCCCGAATTTCTTCGGAAATGTTGTCTTCCAAAGCTGGAATAGTTGCTGGCTTATTTCTGTAGACTTTAGACTTGACGTAGCCCCACAAAAAATAGTCTAAAGGCGTTAAATCGCATGATCTTGGTGGCCAACTTACGGGTCCATTTCTTGAGATGAATTGTTGTCCGAAGTTTTCCCTCAAAATGGCCATAGAATCGCGAGCTGTGTGGCATGTAGCGCCATCTTGTTGAAACCACATGTCAACCAAGTTCAGTTCTTCCATTTTTGGCAACAAAAAGTTTGTTAGCATCGAACGATAGCGATCGCCATTCACCGTAACGTTGCGTCCAACAGCATCTTTGAAAAAATACGGTCCAATGATTCCACCAGCGTACAAACCACACCAAACAGTGCATTTTTCGGGATGCATGGGCAGTTCTTGAACGGCTTCTGGTTGCTCTTCACCCCAAATGCGGCAATTTTGCTTATTTACGTAGCCATTCAACCAGAAATGAGCCTCATCGCTGAACAAAACACGCGCGAAACACATTTCGAACCGAACACTGATTTTGGTAATAAAATTCAATGATTTGCAAGCGTTGCTCGTTAGTAAGTCTATTCATGATGAAATGTCAAAGCATACTGAGCATCTTTCTCTTTGACACCATGTCTGAAATCCCACGTGATCTGTCAAATACTAATGCATGAAAATCCTAACCTCAAAAAAATCACCCGTTAGTTATTAGGCTATATTTTACTTGGGAATTGTTCCGATGGCTTTTACATATTCTCGTGTTGCAGACCGGGCGTTAACGTAAAACCGGAATTTAATATTGATAAACACTTACATATCTGACGAAAGAGTAAACAAAACCATCAAAAAGATTCTCATGTTATGGAAAGTTAGTGCGTAAATCACCACCTGACGATTGAGTGTTCAGTAGGTTGTGACCTTTTGCAATGAAAACAAGTAAGGATATTCGAAAATCCTTATATTAGTTATTTGGGGGCTAGGTCAAGTTTTCGCCCAACTGTATCTATTTCACAATGTTATACTGTTATATGTAAGTAAAAAACGCTCTCTCGGTCAAGTATTTACCGATATATCTGGCATAAAGTCACCTAGAAGTTCGAAAATCTTTATATTAGGTAAATGGAGGCTCAAGGAAGTATTGACCTGATTGAAGCTATTTTTAACTTACAGACATACCATTGTCAGAGGAATTATATATCTCACACATTGGCAAATATTTTCGATCAAAAGTCAACTATATGTATTGGGGTCGAAATAATTGGTATCGACTGTTGAAATTGTGCTACATGGGAATTAGGCGTGTTGTACTCCGATTTCGCCCATTTTCGGTTTTTGATATAGAAATATGAAAATAATGCCAAACACAATGTTTTTTCAAAATCGGTCGGTCAGGTCCAGAGATATGAGATTTTACCAAAATGGGGCGGTGGCACGCCCATTGCACAATTTTTGCACCGAATTCCCTAAAACCCTCTCATTACCATCTCGTAGGTAAAATTTTATGTCTCTGGTGTATTTAGCTATTAATTTATCTCGCTTTCAGTAGTTTTTAACAGTACCGTTATATGGAGTTATCTTCCGATTTTATCCATTTTTACACTATCGTTAGACGGACATAATCAGATGCTGTAAACACACTGGTTGACAGATCGTACTAATTTTTGACATCATAATTAAGAACAGTTATACCAATACCATATTTACCTGTCTTCCATATAAGCGGTAGCTTTAAATGAAGAATTCCCCATACTTTCTTGTTAGGGCGTAAGACAGATAGATACTTAATATGACATGTTGTATTCTTTTATCTTTACTTTATGCTGCTTAATTTGAGGAATAGATAGGATTTTATAAGTTTTTAGGAGGTCGTTACAATAAAGATGGAAGTCCTACGATGTTTTTTAAACTTAATTAGTAACGGGTGACCTCAGTAAAGGTACTGTTTTCAATAGCCTTTTTTTGACAGATTTCGCGTGAGTCGTGTCAAGCTGTCGTGTTGTTCATTTTTGCTCAGTATTATTTAGCATTTCATCACGGAACGGCTTACGCCTTAATAACGCTTAGAAGTCGTTCAAATCTTTATATATATACCATGTTGTTTGTCTGAGGTGAACTCCTAAATTACTGAGCCGCTTTTAGTAAAATTTACCACACTGTGTCCAGGTGGAACCAACTTAGAAGATAGGATAGTAAAAACAATTCAAAAATAAAAGAACACAGTGAAAGCTCTATAAAATGAATGCTCTGTTAAGCAGACATCTTTCTTAACCATGTACATTGGCCGGTCCCCAATTTGTTGATGTTTATTAAGTCTAATCTATTAAGCGGACAATTCTATTAACTGGACAGACATTGAAAAATAGCCTTAAGTTCGTTATTTTTTCCAACGAAATTTATTTCTTAAAGCATATTTTATATTTAACCTCAAGTATAATCCCTTGAATTCTTATACCGACAAAAACATTGTCGCCTTTATTCGTAAATAACATTTTCACTGTACATATTGAATAGTTTATTATATGAATAATAGTATAAAATGTATACCACAGTAATGCGTGGCCGGATCCACTAGTTTATTATAAAAAATCGTATTCTGTAAAGAATGTGTTACCCTCCCCATCACTCATTACTGGATACTATTCAACCGAATATACCACATCTAGGTGCAGTGAAGTAAATATAGCAGTGGTAGAGTTCATGAAGACCATGGAGAGTCGATTCGGCGCCGTTCGCAGCAACTCGAACTGACGTATGGAACGACTTGGCACATTTACGCCAAGATATTAAATTGAAAGCGTACATATTGCAGTTTGTTCCAGAACTAAAGCCACTCGACCTTGCCAAACGACATCGCTTCACTCTATAAGCTCTTGAAAAATTCCAAGAAGATCTGCCATTTCCGAGCCAAATTTTTTGCAGCAACAGGCAAAATTGTCGTATTTAGGGCGAAGCTTTTCACTTTTTTTAAACAATACTTTTTAAATATTTAATTATGACTATGGGAAGATAATTGATTAAAGTTCAAGTCGTGGTATTTCCCTTTTCTCTGAACATAGAATATATTGAAAAAGATACGCACCAGTTTAATAATGTGCAATTATGAACTTTGTTCAAATTTAAATCAATATCATATAATGTATTGCAAAAATTGATTTTTATAAAACAGTGCCAAGTAAATTTTGTCTAGAATTGTAACATCTGCTATTAAATAACTAAAAGCATTATTATTATGGTCTATTACAATAATCAGCAATGTTTTTTATCAAATTTTAGTAATACTCGTACTGATTTACATACATACTCGTACATATGTACACATACTTAGTTACGTAAACATTTAATTCAATTACAGGCATTTAAAACGCAATAATCGAATATCTGCATTGCGTCTAAGGAATTATAGACTGTTTTATGGCCTAATATATTTGAATATCACACAATTCGTTTATTTATATAATATTTTTACAGTGCATTTGCATTGCAGAAATAATAGCTATGTACATGTATAACCATTTGTAATTTAAACACTGCAGTTATCCTATGATTTATGACTCACACTGTGACAAGACAACTTGTGGCTGCGAAAAAGCATACAAATTTATTATTTCTTTTTTCTGTTAAGTAAATTTATTATAAATATCGTTTCGTATGAATTCAATACCAGTCAAGACCTTATCATTGCCCTATCCATCATTTTATTACGAATCTTAAACTCGTTTAGTTCTACATATTAGCACGTTTTGCTTCATGTGCGAAATATTTGTTATAAAATTATTCTAGAATTGAATTCAAATTAGATTTGTACTATATATGTTATAAACTCAACCATACAGTAAATATTTAATTTGTTTGAGTATACATTGTGAGGAAAAGAATCCGGAAATTGTAAATAAAACGCAAAAAATTTAAATATTTCATCAATATTTATTTTGTTGCCTTCTAAATAATCGCCACCAGATTTAATACACCCATGCCAACGATATTTTCAGTTTTCGAAACTCTTTTCGTAAGCACTTCTTTGGGATGACTTTCAGTTCCTTCAGCGAATTTTGTTTTATCTCAACGATCGACTGAAAACGGATGCCATCGAGCAACAATTTTGGTTTGGGAGCTTCACGGAGCTAAATCTGGTGAATACGGTGGTAAATTGATGGTAATTATTGAGTTTTTGCCTTTAAATTTGGCCACGATCATGGCTGCGATGGTGCATTATTATCGTGTAAAATCCATGAATTTTTCTTCCACAATTCCGGCGAAAGTTCTCACGCAAAGCTCACTTGTCATCTCTTTAACATTTGCCTGACGATTTTCAAGCACCATATCCTTCACTATGTTATTATTTACATCAATTGAAGAAGTCGTCTAGAACGATTTATATCCTCAACGATTTCTTGAACGTCTTTAAAGGCTTTGTACCACTCGTAGGCGTGTGACAGTTCTAACAAACAGTAATATCAATTTCACAAATTTTAAAGATCGTTTAACTGGGGTATTTAATTACAATTTCCGATTGCCTTTTTTCACAATATATGACGGTAAAGTCAACCAAACAATCGGAAGTGAAATTTGGGCAGAGACCAAATCATTTCGCATTTAATACTAAAACATATTTTTTTTTTTTTAAATTTGCATAATTTTACTTTATTTCACCGCAATGCACTGACACGTTTTCAGAATTAAGCTGTAGTATACCCAACCTATGAACCGATAAAGTAAATTTTTTCTATCACGTCGTATTACATCTAGAAAAATATATTCTCTGACATCCATAAAGATTCCTCATATATTTGGTGTCTCAGGACTTGAGAAGTTAAAATCCGATTTGGTTTAATTTTGGTTGTGATTTCGCATACCCTAAATGCACTTTTTTGAACAGTTTTATTGCGATAACATTATTGGCGCTCGATTTATTTACTACTAGCGTTTCAATTTATTTACTACTCGCATTCCCAGCTCGCTTCGCTGGGCTTTATTTAAGCATACATGAACTAATAATTAACAACTTCGTTGAACGTTAAATCAATTTTTCGTGATTCAGCCTTTGAGCCTTGATACCTCACTTGATACCTCACAATGACGAATAAGTATTTAATATACTTATATATACATATGTACTGAAATATATATATTTAATACATATTTTCTAAATATTTAATATTATAACGATATCAAATTTATTCATAAGGAACGGAAATTCACCCTATTCAAATGGTAACTTTATGTTTCTTCTGTACTTAATTTCTCGGTTGCATTTACGATCATCAAATTCATTACCTTCCTGGAATTTTCAAATAACTTTTGGAAATGGAGTATACTCATCGGTATTCTGCTTATCGTTGCATATTTTAATTCGTCCTTAATTCATTCTTGTGGTGGACATTTAAGTGAAAAGTTCGACGTAATATATTTACGCTTTTGTACTTATTTGTAAAATATGCGCTGCGCTGCGCTCTGTTTCTTTGTGCACCGTTTGTCGTTTTCGAATGAAATTCCTTCTCAAATGCTTGAGGATGACAAAAAAATTGTAAACAAAATGAATTCAATAACTTTTTTATACTCTTGCATATAAGTTATATATGGGAGTTGGGTTAGTATCGACCCGATATTATCCATTAACTATTATCGTTAAGATTGCGAGGTATCACATACAATCACCAATCATCTGGAGCGAAGTCATGCGGATATTCGAAATTCCTGGTAATGGTTATAAGGAGGCTAGTTCAAGTTTTCGCTAAAATGTATCCATTCCAGGCACAAAGATAAACTGTCATGGTTAATATATGCTCACCCATTTTCATTGAGATAACTAAAACATTGGCTGATATATCCAGTATAAAGTCACCTGGAAGGTCGAAAATCTTTGTATTAGGTATTTAGGATTGAAAACACGTTGTTTAAACCTAATCTTTATTAAGAGCAATGAATTATAAAATTAACTTATGTTGCGATCCTCACGTGCGAAGCGATTGGCAGCTGCTATCCAAAAAGAGCGAATATAGAGGCAAACGTAAGGACGAATGAATGACAATGCGCGAATACAAAAATAGCGTAATGTCAAAAACAAGTGTAATAGAGTGGTTAGTGTTGTAAAGCGATCATAATAATAAAATTATAAGTTATTGTAATTAGAATGTAAAAGATCGAAATTATGAAAATATAATTTAAGAATCTCGTTATGTTGGTACGCCACAGGTATATGGGGGCTCAGAGAAGTATTGGCCCGATTCGACCAATTTCTGACATACAGACATGCCATTGTCTGAGAAGTATTGTTCCTGATTTTCAATTATATATCTTACACATTGTCCGATATTTTGGGTCAAATGTCAACTATAGATACTGGAGTTTTGGGTACGCCCACTTTTTCAAAAATTTATACCCACAGGTGCCACTTACTTCTGCAAATTCCTGTGCCAAATTACAGTTTTATATCTTCATTTAGTGGCTCCTTATGGCACTTTATATGTTTTCGGTTAATGGGGATTCGTGGACAGAGCAGTGGTCGGATCCACGAACTCGTAATTTCTTTTGTATTAAGGAACCCACGTACGAAGTTTCATCAAGATATCTCAATTTTTACTCAAGTTTCACGAACGGACGGACGGACAGACAGACAGTCAACCGAAATTCAACTTTTCTAGTCATCCTGATCATATACAATATATACTTATATCAGTTAGTTCTAGGTGATACGTACAACCATTAGGTGAACAAAACCTTGAAGTTTTAGTTTAATGGCGTTTTGTGGGCGTGACAGAGTCTGTTAACGCTTATCTGCAATACCTCCCTTTTGTGTGCAAAGTTTCATAAATATATGTATATAATACCTCAATATTTACTCAAGTTATTACTTGCACCTTCAGACGCACGGACAGACAGTCAATTTGTATTGAAATCGCGTTTTCATCCTAAATCATATATAAATATATAACAATGTATTTATTTCGATTAGTTTAAGGTGTTATAAACAATTGTTAGGTGAACAAAAGTATTACACTATGTAGCAACATGTTATAAGAATTCACCGAAAGTGTGAATGGATTACAATCAGATTTGAAATTTTATTAGTAATGAAACTTAGAGAGTCCGAGTTAAACACCAATTCTTTTTAAAATAACAAAATTTATAGCAGAGAAAAAGTTTTACGGAATAATTGAGCAACAGCTGCGCAATTTAAATGCCTGTCGCTTTTAGATTAGATGCAATTCCTAATTCAGAAATTCAAGTGAACCCCTCTCACTTAATGAACACAGTTTCGGAGCAAAAATTTTGAAACCACAATTTCCGGTGCATAGTTTTTTTTCAATACGATTTGTATTTATTTGTGTATATATAATAGTGTATATGTATATACATGTGTACACTAGTGCATACTTATATGGAATTTCGTATTCATATAAATCTTAAGATTTAGTTTGTATTTATTACATAAAGTTATACTGTACAAACATATATATATGTATGTTTTATTAGCATGAAAATTCATGGGTTAAGAAAGAGCCATATCCTCTGGAAATAATTGGAGATATCTAAAATATATTTTTCTTTTATAAATAAGTCGTCTTTTACATCCAATCTAGTTGAGCTCGAACGCAACTGTTTCAGTTTAACAAAATTATACGGATCAATAGATCAGATATCTCCATTTTATAAAAACAAATCTCACAAAATAGCTTTATTAAAATTGTTCATCAAAATAAAATAATTCTTCATAGTACTACTTTACACAATTCGTTTCAATGTCTGATTTTTGTTTTTGAATCTGTCAAATAACATAAACCAAGGAAGTGTTATAAAATTATAGATTATAAAAATTTTGTATTTTAACTGTTTTAATAATTTCTTATAGTAAAGTAATAGTTTTTGTTTTGACTGTGTCTTAATAAAAAATATAAAAAAATAACAAAAAAGTAAAAACTTTTATCTCTTGTGGTTATGTTAAGGTATTACAATTCGTACAACCCTTGAAGGAAAATTACAAGAGTATAATTAAAACGAACGGAGAGAATCGATAAATATTATACATAAAGTATACTTTCCGACTATTGTATGATAAAGACGCGAATGAAGGTTAAGTTTTTTTAACTTTTCAAACCGTCCAATATACAGAATACAATCGGTATAATTAAGTTTCGAATATAAAATCGTTCAAATGGCTTATTTAGTAGGAACGTATTGGTTGAACCCAATTTTCGAGTACCTATTCCCCTAAATCAAGTCGTATGTCCTTCTAAAACTTGAAGAAAAGCTGGCTTATTGCTAAAGGCCAATGACTTCAAATATCATCACAAGACGTAGTCTAATGGTTAGACTAAAAACCACAACAAACTCTCAATTTAGGAAAAAGTGATGGTTGTTCGTGAAAAATTTGTGAAGTTTCTTAGCACCAGAATTGGCCGTTTTTATTTACAACACCATTCAGATGAAAGTAAGTTTCACGGGAGACTATGATTTTGATAAAAACGTTATCGCTTTCAAGTTGGGAAAAATGTATATGGATGCATTACCCAAATATTTTCTCAAAATCCGCCAGGTTGTGGTTTGAGACAGTTCTTATTCATGACAACTTATTGGAATCTTCGAGTGGTTCTTTGTATTTTTTACACCTGACGATTATGTAAAAAATGAGCGCTCGAAATTTACACAATTCGACGAATAGCGAGCACAGGTGGACGATTGTTACGACCATAAAATGCAAAACCGCACGAAAAAGTTCCAATTGGAGAATGGTTATTTTGATAATAAAATTTAAAATTGGTAAACTCTTCTCTTGGGTTTAACTTTCCATGAAGAAATCGTAAACATTACTGAATATATCGAAAAAAAAATACAAATCATGACTTGTTATAAATGGCTGAAAGACACTTAGAAAGCATATCATTCCTATTGGGAAACCCCATATTATATAAGCAAATCGGAAGACATAAACACACAAAATATTATAAGAATATAACTGCATGCATCAAAATATTCGGCATTTGGCGGATTGATGAGATTTTGAATTGATTTCGTTACTTCAAATAATCATAAAAGCTTTTTACATATTTTTAGTTCAATAAGAATCAATAAATTCTTTATTCTACTTTCTTTATAACAACGTAACATTCCTAAACAGAATGCTAAATTTCATAATAAGAAGTTCTTCGCAAATTCCTTAAGAAAAGTATTCCTGAAATTAGAAAAATATTCAAATTTAGTTTTTTTTGTGTTTTGGTTAAAATAATTCTTTACAGCAACTATTTAAATTTAGTTTTAAAATTTTATTCAAGAGAATAAAATAAATGTAATTTATATTTTAATATTTACCTGAAGCAATTGAAATTGATGCAACCAGCGCACTTCCTATTATATAATACGTCATTTGAGAACCATTGGTACGCAATTTTTCCTTTCTCCTTGTTAGAGATAATAATGTTATGTACCGTCTGGAACTTGTTATCACTTGTTCGTATGAGACCTTTTGGTAAGCGAGTGTATTTGATTCAGTACTGTGATCACTGATATTTCTTAAGCGATCTTCAGCTGAGAGAGTTGTAGCAATGTTTGGCATTGCCGGTTTCGTAGTGGCGTTACTATCATCTAGCCGGTTATCAGGTGGACCTACACTAGTTGTGGCCATTACTGCAAACCGAGTGTTGTGGTTATTGACATCTGCTTGAGTTGTGACATGTATTTTTGAAAGGGAATTATTTCTATTATCATTTGAGTATAGTAATGGCGTCTTTATCTCTTTTTGCTCTTCCGAACTAACCATCGTTTTCATTTCTTCGTTTTTCGTTGTCGTTTCTGGCAATACTTCAACGCAAGTTTTATTTATTTTGTTTTGAAATTCATCATATTCAAGAATTTCGTAGCCTTCAGCACATCCACAAATATCTGTACGAACCGATTTGGGATCTCCGTTATTCATTTCGATATCGCATTCAACTCTAAATTTAGTTGTTGTTGTTGAATTTTTGGTTATTTTTTGTGTAGAATTAGTGGTAATTTCGTCAGATATTGTTGTCAAAGTTGTTTCAGCATTATTCAAATTATCAAAAATATTCCGATTACTTGTGGATTTCTTGGCAATGCCAATATTTTCTGAATTTTTGTCTGCATTAGTTGTTAGTGTAATATCTATTTCTGCTTTTGTAGTATGCCTACTTTTACTGTTTAAATTATCTGTAGAATTTAAACTATTGTTGATTATTTTTCTAATTTTTTTATCTAATTTTGTGGTAGTCTCAATCTCATTTTTCTCATCAGTATCTGGAAATATACTACTTAGTGATGAGATTGTGACAGTAAAATTCGAGGTACTAGGTATGTGCGTAGGTCGCCTTGTTGTAGCGTTAATGACATTATTCGAATAATCTACGGAATTTTCACAAGCGGCTTTCTTTAGCAAAGCTAATAATATACAAATCATAAAATGTTTACTCAAAACCATTCTTAGTGACGCAGTTACTGGATTTATAATCGCTGAATATATTTGGAAACGTCTTTTGATGTCGAGCACGTTTTATACACTGATTAAACCTCAATTATTTAGTTCATACGCGAGGAAGTGAACGGAACCAAATTTAGTAGACATTTCGTAATCTGAGGACAAAATAATATAAGAGAAAATATCTGAGAAGTAAATAAGTGAGTTTTTGTTATTGTATCCGCTCACGATATAGCACTCAAGGCATAAGTACATATGTATCACAAATACTAATATTTTAAATAGCCTGTTATCGGGTATATATCAGAAAGCTAAACACTAACATTGCTTGCTTTTATAATATTTTTTCTGAAACAAAAATATTTATCGTATTCTTTTTATATAAAAATTACGCGTCACGTTCTTTGTCCGCGATGGAACCCTAAACTACTGAACCGATTTTAGCAAAATTTAGCACATTGTTTCAAGTTCGACCCAACTTAGAATATAGGATAATAAAAACAATACATAAATAAAAAAATAAATCAAAGGTCTATTAATTAGACGCTCTTTAAGCGGACATCTCTGTTAACTGAACAAAAAGGTTGCCTTAAATTTGTTATTTTTTCCCATGAAATTTATTTGTATGAAAATATTCAAAATTAAACCTCATGTACAATCCTTTGGATTCTTATACCGACAAAAACGTTTTCGTCTTTATTTGTAAATAAAATTTTCACTGTATTGAATATTAATAGCAACGCGTGGCAACATCCACTTTTTTTAATATGAAACGATCGTGCAATTAATCCATACTGTAGTCAAATATGCTCTATTTGAATGTACATACTGCACTGATTTAAACCAGAGTTTTATAATAATCTCTAATACACTCCAAGAGTACTAACAAAGGCTGTAATGGTTTTTTGTCTCTGCACCAATAGTAACTAGGTTAACGTGACCAGCGCGATAACTACTGCATCTTACACCGATAAAAAATTTTAACCTAATATAGACAACTAACGCGGAGATGGTTACAAAAGCAGGAATTACAGTTAGTTGGTGTAAAACAAGGCCAATTTTATAATTATTTGAATAGTAAAAATCAATTTTCAAAAACCTTACACAATCAGTGACTATATGCCATCACAGATCAAAAATATACGAGATCGGACAATAGCTTTTCAAGCTCTTTAAAATCGAGCATGTGGACCTCATTCCTTATAACTGATTTGTACCAAAATTATTAATAAAACACTGAGATATAAAGTTTAAATTTCAAGAAACAATTTTGCTGATAAGAGTGCCATTGCGCCAAAAATGGGTAATGGGACTAGTAAATTCTCTTCATAATAGCAAACGTGTATAGAAGCATTAGTATGTTAGAAAAGAAATTGTATGTATAATATATACACACACTTGTTATGATAACCAACGCCAAGACTTTTTGAAATCTCACAATCATATATGTAAGAATGTACACATGTATACGTACGCCCAACTTTTCTTTTATACTCTTGCAACATGTTGCTACAGAGTATAATAGTTTTGTTCACCTAACGGTTGTACGTACCACCTAAAACTAATCGAAATATACGAATACTTGGACCTGTTTTGGCTGAAATGATGTGCGCTGCTTTTAATTACGAGTACAATGCTCAGATTGATAATAGTATGTATGCATACATTGGATTGATGTCTGAAATATCTTCCACATTGTGATCCGGCGGATTGCGTCATTAAGTGGTTAGTCTTCTTAAATATTTGCATAACTTTTATTTTCGGAACACCTGCGACCGAAAACATCTGCGTTAAGGAGTAGTTCACTTAACCGCTACTGTGCCACATTTCTATTACTTTAATTAGTTAGGCGGTCAATCTTCCTTTTCGTTTTCTTTTTCATCGATCTTGCCATTAATTAATTCCTTTTTATAAATTTTTTTCACAATAACAAAACTAGCTCCACCCAAATTAATATATGTATAGTAATTTACAAACTAACGATGCGACAACTGCTTTTTGAATGTTGGGGCTAACTAAAAATCATATAGATTTAATTCTAGTAGCAATGTTTCAGTATTTTGATTCAGAAAATCCTTTCCCGATAATTTTTCGCCCATCTTTGGGCTTTATATCCTTATTTTTCTAACACTACTTTGGGTATTAGGCCCAAAATGTCAAATAAAATTTTTCCGTACTATGGATTCCTGGTTTCACACTACCTCGCTCACTTTTAATTAGCGGTTTGGACCACCTTTGTGTTTCATACCAGAGATTTTTATATAAATATAAATATATAGTATATGTATATAAGTTGAAAAATATATAAATTACAATAGCCGCCGTTACGAACTCTTATATAAATTAAAATTTCTTGCAGTTACTTCCGTTATTCTGATCGATTAGCTACATATATACGTCCATTACTATGTGTATAAGTATACTTAATCCTAACTATTATCATCACCAGAGCAACTTCCACTAAGCTATAGATTTTTTTTTTCATTACCGCAGCTTTATTCAATTTCCTACTACAACAAATGACTAATTCTTTTCTCATATATTTTCTCACATAGACACATTTCAGCTCAAGTTCGAGTATATGCCGCTGGATATGTATGTGGAAGCAAGAAGCGATAATTCGTTGCTTTTATCATGAAAAACTACATACGAATATGTATGTATATACTGAACACCATGAATGTACATATATACACTTGCATATTATTTCGTAGATTTTTGACACTTCTTATCTCTTAAATGTATAAGTTCATGTTATGTGTGAGTTATCATAGGTCAGTATTTACTGTAACTATACAGCTGCATGACGGTCTTTCACATACGCTAATTTATCAAATATATATTGTTACTCACGCTGTAAGTTGTTCCAGAGATTAATAGTTTTTTTCATCAAGCGGTTATCGGTAACATCTACACCTAATCGATAGATATATATAGAGTTATATATACATATATAAATTATAAGCATGACAACACAACTCCACTCCAAGGTCCCTGATATCTCTCTCTCTACTATCAAACTCAACTAGCATCTTCCATGCGGAAGTACTAGGCGTAGAGAAGACGTGTAGGATTTAATGATTACGGGAGTATTAAGAAAAAAAACATTTACACAGATAACCAGGCAGCGTTAAAAAGAGCGAGCCTAGCAATAAAAAGTACATTTATATATATGACAGAGTAAGTAATACCTTCTGAAGCCAATTTGATACTTTAAATTTGTGATGCAAAGTTAACAGCTTTCTTTATAATATGGGTGATTCAGATTAGAACAGTGGAACAGTTTTCATTACTAGTAGCTGCTTAAGCATACGTGAAAGTCACATTAATTAAAATTTAAATTATTCCTCAACATTCATTATTATAAAGAAAGCTTAGTTCGCACTAAGTTAAGTGTGGTTAAGTGCAAATATTTGTGAATTCCTTTCTATTGATTTAGTTATGCACACCATCTGTCATTGTCAATGTATTTACATCTACTGTACAATAAGATAGAAGCAGATATATAGTACTTCATCAGTATGGGCAATAACGCAATAACAATGAAGAGCTCAATGTTATTGTAGTATTTTCATTATTATTAATTTTATCGCTTTATAGGTAACAATAACAAAAACATACATACATATGTACATGAAGCCCCTAGGTACCTAATATTTGAATTCCAATACCCATAGTTGACCTTTTACCGAAAATATTGGTAATTTATAAATTAAATTCATAAAGAATCCTTTCCTGACAGTAGTATGTCCGTGCGCTACAAATGGGTTGAACGGAGCAATATTTCCAATATATTACTACTGTATGGGGCTATATGACTACCTCCGTTGCTTTCATTCTTGCAAGTTGCAAGAGTGTAAAATGTTCGGTTATAGCTGAACTTCGCTCTTCCTTACTTGTTCATTTTATTAGTTTTCAACATTAGTTATATGGAGAGTGCGTGGAGTTATCCGATATTATGCATTTTTAGATAAATTAATGAAAAAGGTGTGGCAGCTGAGGAGCTTCGTTAAACCAGGACGAGTTCCAACTTTCGGAATAATACGAGTATAGTGCTGCTTTGAATTTTAATTACTTAATAAATGGTTCCCATACGAATGGATTATAGTTTTGTTACTTATTGTCTCTACTTCACATTATTATGCTAATTATTTAGTCTGCATTTTAAATGCGTTATTTTATCTGCTGAAAAGAAAACTTTATGCAAAACGCTGGTGAGTAAAATAAATATATAATTTTTATGGTTTCAAGGAAATAACTTTCATTGTTACTTCCACGAAGCCTTTGCCTTGCGAAAGCAACATAAAGGCAGACCACCCAGTGGCCGCACAGAAAAGATATTTTAGCGAAGCAGTATTTGCTTATGAATGGGCTCAATGCTTTTTTAATTAAAAACAAGTAAGGAAGGGATAAGTTCGGGTGTCACCGAACATTGTATACTCTTGCATGATAAAGTGATAATCGAGATTTCATTATTCGTCATTTACATATTTTTTTATTTTGCTGTAAAATAAATTAGATTAGTAGTTCCTGAGATATGGTTTTTGGTCCACGTCGCCACGCCCATTTTCAATTTTAAAAAAAGGCCTGGGCGCAGCTCCCTTCTATTTATTTGAAACAGAATTTGATATGCATAATTTTTTTGGAGATGTGAAATTAAGTTATATTTGAATGAATGTAATTAATTACTGGTATATATGTACATATGTACCATATTTAAATAATTGACAGCCTGCAGGAATTGAAAACAAATAATTTTCAGTTACCAACCAACTTACTACTATACACACTCACATATCCACTTCGCGACCACTGCTACTGCAAAATTGGTCTTAGCGCTCTGTAAATTTTTGCATGTTATTCAATATTTCAACAAAGCTGTGCGGAAATTAGTAATTCGTATACGGCAATGACTACTGAATCCAGATATGTCACCTTAGATGCTGATGCAGGTGTAGCTGCTGCAATGACTTGCGTTTTACAAATTTGGTGAGATTACCCAAACACGCGTTCGCAAATGATTAATGCACATCGTGTAATCAAGGCGTGTGGTAATCAAGGTGTAAAAGTAAAGCTTTGCAGATTCGACGAATATTTGCTGTAATTAGTTAAACAGAAGTCTTGTGTAGAAAGTATGAACTGTAAGCTGAGAGATACGATTTTGATAAATTACCTAAAACTTGATGGAACGTGAATTCTATGTTGACTATTTAATATCTCGCACCTCATATACGTATATTAATATTATTACTATAATCTGTGCTTTAGACATTTCTTCTCATCATAAGTGAATATCACGTGCACAATGATGTTTGTATACATATAGTGAATTTTCATTGAAATTTAGAACACGTCATAGTCGAATTTATTTGAGTGTAAGGGTCGGAAATTAGATTTAGAGTTTAACGCACACTATTAAGGAAGAAATGTAAAATCTTGAAATTTAATTTAATTTTTTTTTAAACGTTCGTGCGATGAGGTGAAGAAACATTTTCAAAAATCCATAAATCCTTTTCTTGTTGTAGTTGAGCTGTCTATTTTGGTGATATATTCTTAGTTCATGAATAAACCAGTTTTAGAATATATTTGTTGCATTAAAATAGGTGACAAATTTACTAATATTTTCACAAAATAGTCAGTCAGTATTTACAAATTTCTACAGTATTGATTCTATGTGTACCAATAATGGAAAAATCATATTTCTCTTCTTCTCTCCCCCATTGCATGGATTTTTATAGCTCTTGTCGGTTTTACACCACTTTCTGTTGTTGAAAGTTCATCCAATATACATACATACATATATCATGCTATACATCACAACTTCTTAAAAATACGAATTTCTTCATCGAACCAGTATATACCCAAATTAATGACTTTCATCCATTTGGTTAATTTTTGTCAGTACGGATATGGACGAAATAAGTTAAAAACCTCTTCTAGCTCTAGTAGAAATTTTGGATATATGTATATATGAATGCTTAGTTTAGTTGATATCAAAACAGTTTGATTATATTCCAATTACGGAAAATAGTATCGATTGGACAATTTTCCGTATATCTCAATGTTAGGCCTAGTAATATTACTCCCTTCCGCTTTTTTGCTTTTTGTTCAATGCTTTATAAAAAAGTGTTACAGTGATCGGATTTAAATATGCGCTGTCTCGATCGATCATTTGCTTCCATCTAGACGGCAACTTCATAATACCTCCCTCGTAGAAGCTCCCTCCTTATTTGCGAAGAACTCGGACAGCCACTTTTCACAAGCCTCTTTTGAGTTCAACTTCACACCAACAAAAGCGTTCGCCATGGACAGGGACAGGTGGTAATCACTTGGAGCTATATAATGGATGCGATAAAACCTCCCATCCGAGCTCCCGTAGCCTCTGACGAGTAATCAACGAAGTGTAAGGTCTGGCGTTGCCCTGATGGAATACTACACCTTTCGTTTTGGCCAATTCTGGATGTTTTTCGTCGATCGCCTGCTTCAAGATATATGACAACCTAATATATAAAACCATACATATTATTTTGTTACTTTATCAAGCACTTTCCTCAATGAATTACCTATTACAATAATTATATAATGCACTCAAATGCATACTTTCTTCAGACAGTTATTTAACTAAGAAATTGTTGAAAGCTTGGATGATATCATGCTTATAATGATCGAAATGTGATGCAATTTCTGTACTTCTAAGCTATTTTTGTTAACGACATAATACATCGATAAAAAATCCAAATTTTGCAATGATATGTTAAAAACTTGTATATTTACCAGGCTCTTCAATAAGTTTTAGCGTTTGATAAGAAAAACAAAATTTTTTGATTCAAAAAAAACTTAATTATTCAGTATAATCTCCTTGAACATTAGTACAATCTGAGGATCCCATCCATGAAGTGAGAATTCAGAAGGTCTGCAAAATACGAATCAGCAGCCGTTATGACCTATGCGCTTGCTAAGCATAAATTTTTTAGGTTCTGGAAACAAATGGAAGTCGCTGTGAACCAAAGCGTGAATACTCCATGAGATTATGGAAAGAGCACTTCGTAGGTTAAACCTATGGGCTAAAAGCAATGGTCTAGGAGTTAACCCGAATAAAACAGAACTGATGCTATTCACTAGCAGAACCAAAATACCTCAGTTTCAACTTCCGGTACTAAACGGCACAACACTCACTCTATCCCCAACAGCCAAGTATTTGGGGGTGGAGATTGACGCCAAACTGTCCTGGAAAATAAATATAGAAAAAAGAATAAACAAAGCATACATGGCCTACTATACTTTTAAGAAAATCGTCAACAGGAATTGGGGCCTCAAACCAAGTATAATCATGTGGATGTACACGGCGGTCATAAGACCCATACTCACATATGGAGCTCTGGTATGGTGGCCAGCGCTAAATAAAGAGTACAACATTAGAAAATTAAATGGAATACAAAGAGCAGCATGTGCGGGTGTTACGGGCGCAATCAGGTCATGTCCGACTGATGCGCTCAATGTGATCCTGCATCAACTACCAATGGACATTTTTATTCAAAAAACAGCAGCTATTGCGGCGATAAGAATAAAAGAATTGGGAGGTTGGAATCAGCAGAACTACGGACATAGTGTAATCCTGAACAAGCTCACTATTAATAAATCAGACTACATTCTCCCAAAGCTGGATTTCAATAGACACTTCCAGGTGAGGATACCATCTAGACGAGAATGGAGAAGAGGCTCAATTGCAGAGGAGGGTACCACCTCAGTCTATACCGACGGGTCCAAAATGGACTGCGGAGTGGGCACGGGGGTATTCTCCGCTGATCTGGGCATATCTCTCTCTATACGTCTACCGAACTCGGCTAGCATCTTCCAAGCAGAAGTACTAGGCATAGAAAAAGCCTGCGAAGTTCTATTAGAAAATCACGGGAACATACATAAAGCAACTATATTTACGGATAGCCAGGCGGCCCTCCTGGCATTGTCTTCACCCATGACAAATTCCAGTATAGTTCACAACTGCAAGAGAGCACTAAGCACAATAAAAGACAAGCTCCAGCTAAACTTGATCTGGGTTCCCGGCCACAGGAACATTTTCGGTAACGAAAAAGCAGATGAGTTGGCAAAGGCAGGAGCTTTCCTCAATGAATCCGAGGCGGAGCTCATACCGAGCCCGCTAGGATCGATAAAAGGAGAGATCAATAAACAATTTCAACAAATTGCAAACAACAGGTGGAAAAACAGTACAAAATGCGTCATAACTAAACAATTATGGCTAACATACGACAGGAAAAGAACCAACGATCTATTAAATAGGTCAAGAAAAAGTATTTACAGAATAACAGCTACCACAACAGGGCACTGGCCATTTGGGGTACATGCGTCCAAAATGGGTATGCCCTACAACGACATCTGCTGAAGCTGCGGAGTAGCAGGGAACAAGGAAACAATCCTCCACTTTCTCTGCGAATGCCCGGCTCTGGCACAGATACGACACAAAACACTCGGAATCCACCAAGCACCAAACCTTGAATGGATTTCAACCAAAAGCATATCGGACATAAGTAGTTTCATCGAAACTTCAAAATGGTTTGAGAGAGAGGGTGAAACGTAACAGCAGATACAGGAGGTTCTACGAATAGTGTATCAAAATGGCACATCAGTGCTAATTGAGCCCGATAGGGCTGCACTCCTACCTACCTACCTACTCCAACAAATCGAACTTTAATTCATGGATGTCAAAATTCTTTTGTGTAACGGTGCATTGTCCTGATGAAAAGGATTTTATCGGTGTCTACACCAACAAAGAAGAAGATATGTAATCACTTTGTCCCTAAGTCTTTAGGAAATTTATTACAAAATGACTTATTTCCAGATTACTTTTTTACTGTCCGAAAAGTTTTCATGTATAAAAATTTCTTCTACATGAATCTTTCAAGTTCAGATCATCCGTTTTACCGTCACCGTTGTTATTAGCATGAAATAAGAACTTCTTAAAATGTAAAAACAAAACGATTTGTCCAGAAATGTATTCTGTGACCTGTCTATTAAATGAGGTAACAGGAAATGGAATACATTTCATATCTCAAAATGTCGCTACTTAGCTCATTAGAAATGCCGAATAGCAAGCCAATCATAAAGAAAAAAAGTTATTCGCGTAAAAATAAAAATAAAGAATCATGAAAGGGTATACAATATTTCTGTCGACCATATTTTATGTTCATGTGCAAATATTAGCTATCTTACAAGCCTTTATTGAACTTTGACTTGCCACTTACTTAACCTCTTCTCCATTCTCTTTACGTCCGAGTTACTGCTAAAATGTTGATAGCAATAAATCCGTCACGTTTTATTGCAGTAATTTGTAGTCATTTTTAAACACAAAGAGAACGACGTGATCGAAGACGCGTTATTGCACTTTAAACAGTTTCACAGGAGCAAATATCGAGGAAAAAAAACACTTTAGTCTATTAGAAGCGAAACAGAGCAAGTAAGTATGTGTGTTTATGTGTTAAGAAGTAAAAGTAACTTGGGAAATTTTTCTATTTTTAGGTTACATACATAAGTGAAGGTAATTCTTCGCAAATCACACGCCGTAACGCGTAAAAGGATCAAAGCTGTAAACTTATGATACTTTCGCTTTCAAAGTCGAATCAGAATTTGTATGTGTGTATAAAGTTTATTTACAGTCAAGAGATTATCAGAGGCAATTGTAACATATGTAGGTGTTTACAGAGATCACGTACTTCATACATACATTGGTTTGTATACTCTGTAATGACCACCCATTTGGGCTTTTTGGGAATAAAGTGTATTTGTTAGCGAGATTTCAGCAGTGAATTAGACTTCAAAGATCTTAATATATTATTGCTTAAAATAGTTTTACTCTATTTTGCACTTTTCACATTCTGTCCAAAGTATATAATTTGAAGCTGTAAGCTTTTTTAATAGCTTCCAATACCTGTAAAATTATATAACTATAAACTTAGAGATTTTTGATTAAAATTTTACAAATTTTCACACTGTAAAATAATATAAACAAACAAAATATTTGCACTCTCAAGTAACAAGGAGAACTAATAGACTTCTTCTTCTTAATTGGCGTAGACACCGCTTACGCGATTATAGCCGAGTTAACAACCGCGCGCCAGTCGTTTCTTCTTTTCGCGACGTGGCGCCAATTGGATATTCCAAGCGAAGCCAGGTCCTTCTCCACTTGGTCCTTCCAACGGAGTGGAGGTCTTCCTCTTCCTCTGCTTCCCCCGGCGGGTACTGCGTCGAATACTTTCAGAGCTGGAGTGTTTTCATCCATCCGGACAACATGACCTAGCCAGCGTAGCCGCTGTCTTTTAATTCGCTGAACTATGTCAATGTCGTCGTATATCTCGTACAGCTCATCGTTCCATCGAATGCGATATTCGCCGTGGCCAACGCGCAAAGGACCATAAATCTTTCGCAGAATTTTTCTCTCGAAAACTCGCAACGTCGACTCATCCGCTGTTGACATCGTCCAAGCCTCTGCACCATATAGCAGGACGGGAATTATGAGAGTCTTATAGAGTTTGGTTTTTGTCTTTCGAGAGAGGACTTTGCTTCTCAATTGCCTACTCAGTCCGAAGTAGCACCTGTTGGCAAGAGTTATCCTGCGTTGGATTTCTAGGCTGACATTATTGGTGGTGTTTACGCTGGTTCCAAGATAGACGAAATTATCTACAACTTCAAAGTTATGACTGTCAACAGTGACGTGAGTGCCAAGTCGCGAGTGCGACGACTGTTTGTTTGATGACAGGAGATATTTCGTCTTGCCCTCGTTCACTGCCAGACCCATTCGTTTTGCTTCCTTGTCCAGCCTGGAGAAAGCAGAACTAACGGCGCGGGTGTTGAGGCCGATGATATCAATATCATCGGCATACGCCAGCAGCTGTACACTCTTATAGAAGATTGTACCTGCTCGATTCAGTTCTGCAGCTCTAATAATTTTCTCCAGCAGCAGATTGAAAAAGTCGCACGATAGGGAGTCGCCTTGTCTGAAACCTCGTTTGGTATCGAACGGCTCGGAGAGGTTCTTCCCGATCCTGACGGAGCTTTTGGTGCCGCTCAACGTCAGTTTACACAGCCGTATCAGTTTTGCGGGGATACCAAATTCAGACATCGCGGCATAAAGGCAGCTCCTTTTCGTGCTGTCGAAAGCAGCTTTGAAATCGACGAAGAGGTGGTGTGTGTCGATTCTCCTTTCGCGGGTCTTTTCCAAGATTTGGCGCATGGTGAATATCTGGTCGGTTGTTGATTTGCCAGGTCTAAAGCCACACTGATAAGGTCCAATCAGTTCGTTGACGGTGGGCTTTAATCTTTCACACAGTACGCTCGATAGAACCTTATATGCGATGTTGAGGAGGCTAATCCCACGGTAGTTGGCGCAGATTGTGGGGTCTCCTTTTTTATGGATTGGGCATAGCACACTTAAATTCCAGTCGTTGGGCATGCTTTCGTCCGACCATATTTTACAAAGAAGCTGATGCATGCTCCTTATCAGTTCTTCGCCGCCGTGTTTGAATAGCTCGGCCGGCAATCCATCGGCCCCTGCCGCTTTGTTGTTCTTCAGGCGGGTGATTGCTATTCGAACTTCTTCATGGTCGGGTAATGGAACGTCTGCTCCATCGTCATCGATTGGGGAATCGGGTTCGCCTTCTCCCGGTGTTGTGCTTTCACTGCCATTCAGCAGGCTGGAGAAGTGTTCCCTCCATAATTTAAGTATGCTCTGGGCATCGGTAACTAGATCACCTTTGGGGGTTCTACAAGAGTATGCTCCGGTCTTGAAACCTTCTGTAAGCCGCCGCATCTTTTCGTAGAATTTTCGAGCATTACCCCTGTCGGCCAGCTTATCCAGCTTCGTACTCACGCATTTCGGCCTCTTTCTTCTTCTGTCTGCAAATGCGTCTCGCTTCCCTCTTCAACTCTCGGTATCTATCCCATCCCGCACGTGTTGTGGTCGATCGTAACGTTGCGAGGTAGGCAGCCTGTTTTCTCTCCGCTGCGACACGGCACTCCTCGTCGTACCAGCTGTTCTTTTGCACTTTCCGAAAACCAATGGTTTCGGTTGCAGCTGTACGTAAGGAGTTTGAAATGCCGTCCCACAGTTCCCTTATACCGAATTGTTGATGAGTGCTCTCAGAGAGCAGGAGTGCAAGCCGAGTAGAAAATCGTTCGGCTGTCTGTTGTGATTGCAGCTTCTCGACGTCGAACCTTCCTTGTGTTTGTTGGCGTGCGTTTTTTGCTGCACAGAGGCGGGTGCGAATTTTGGCTGCAACAATATAGTGGTCCGAGTCGATGTTAGGACCTCGGAGCGCACGCACATCTAAAACACTGGAGACGTGTCTTCCGTCTATCACAACATGATCGATCTGGTTGGTGGTTTTTCGATCCGGAGACAGCCAGGTAGCTTGATGTATCTTCTTATGCTGGAATCTAGTACTACAGATAACCATATTTCGGGCCCCGGCGAAGTCGATCAGAACTAATAGACTATCATTCGGAAATTTATATTTACCGAAAATATGATATAAATTATAATTATAGAACGATATACTAATGGTTCATTTTGCTAGACGAGTAGTTTTGTTCTAATCATAATCTAACCCAGAATGTTTTTGTCAGTCAATTATTTCGCAATAATTTTGTTTGGATCTGTTTACTCCCACAAGTAGATCGCAGATCTTTACAGTGTCAGTCTCAACAGTGATGTGGAATACATTTATGATAGACCACGACATTCACTGATTCATTTCTGGAGTTACTCCACTGCCGATATGTTTGCAGGCTTAAATATAAACACCGTAAAGATATATCGTAGCTATCAATTAGCTATGAGCAAATTTACAATTTTTCGAACTACACTTTGAACTATTAGTCAGTGAAGAGGGATATATTCCATTGTATAAACATATATCACTTTCACATAATTTCAATTTTTGATCTAGTCATAAACTGGACTTTTCCTTACTACTTTATTGTTTCACTGCAGTGTACTTACCTAAGCACTTACATAAATGTGTGCATAAGTGAATTTGGTATAACTTGTGGCAGTTGACAACTCTGCGGCATGCCACTTCACGCATGGCTCTCCTATTTAGCAAAATTTAATTGGAACAATTGTAGATGACGCACTCAACCTTACCGGTTTCAATTTACCAGTATGGCAAAATTAATTACACATCAAAAGTTGTTGTAAACCACATTGCATCATGTTAATTAGCGTGTGAGTGTTTTGGAAGTGAAGGCTTTGTTATCAAGAGCGTACAATCGCGGCAAATGTACTGAACTGTGACTAAATTAGAACATTGCTTCATTGCATATTACGTACCTCCATATACTTATATACATATAAATGTGATAGCACTTCAACTGATTTCGAATAGCATGACACTTTTAAGAAATAGATGAATAAAAGACCACAACGATCTTTATCTTAATCGGTCAGTTTTTATGATAGCTCCGTATGCATATGCTATAGTGGTCCACTCTGAGCAATATCTTCGGAGATGGTAGCGTTGCCTTGGAAAATTAACCTTCTCATCAAAAAGAAAATCGTACGACAGGGGTTGTTGGATATTCAACGGTGTATTGGTTGCAATGCTTTTCCGTACGATGCAACATGAATTTTGGTTGGTGGTTTTACAACAATGTACTCCACCATTCAAGAGCGAAATTGTAGACCAAAGGCCTAATTTGCCAAATATTACTATTACGAATCTGCGCAGCAATAATATGAATACAGCAAATACTTAGTTCTGATTATACAGGTAACATTACAAATAAACTAACTGAAGTTTTTACAGATGCAAATACATCGATACTGATTTTGAAGCCATGACTGATAGTGAGTTTACAATGACAAAACAAAGCCTTCAAATCAAAAGCAAATAATTTCAGAAAATTTTTTTTTTTCATTTCTTTTAGTATCTCTCTTTAATGGGGCAGAGTATAGAATCTTTCAATTAAAAAATATATTGGGTTGTCAAATAAGTCTTGCGATATTTTCGCTAGTTTTTATACCCTGAACTTGGTACATTAAGCTTGTCACGAAGTTTGTAACACCCAGAAGAAATCGTCGGAGACCCTATAAAGTATATATATAAATGATCAGTATATTGAGCTGAGAAGCTCTCTTCAAGAAGCTATTCATTTGTCGGAGTGGCTGAATCAGACCACTATAACATATAGCTGCCATACAAACTGAACGATCGGAATCAAGTTCTCGTATGGACAACTTTGACATTTGACAAGATATATTCACGAAATTTGGTATAGATTATTTTTTAAGCCAACAATATAATCTCCAAAAAAATTGTTCAGAATGGATTACTATAGCATATAGCTTCCAAACTGAACACATGGTTACTAACAGAAATGCACCTGTGAAGGGTATTTAGCTTCGGTGCAACCGAAGTTAAAGTTTTTTCTTGTTTTTTTTTATTAGTATTCATCTTAATTTACAATCTGTCGTAAGACAATAAGCAAATGTAGTTGATTAATGTGATTCACATTGATGTATTAAGTGCAATTTGGTCTTAATATAAGGTTATTTAGTAACTAGTATTTATTAAGCTAAATTACGCAATGTGTATCAATATTTTTACAATGTGTATTATTTTATAGATACTTAGATAGTTCTTACGATCTAAATCGCAGGTCTAGAGGATGTATTGTTTTCAATCGTCGTGTGTCATCGCTGTTGTCTAATAAGTTTATAGCGCATGGGTTAGGGTGCCAATTTAATCTTGTTATGTACCTTGAGCTGTATCTTTTTATTTCAACAATCACTATAAGCATTCTCAGATCCTTATGGAGATGAATATTTTTAACGTACCACGGAGCGTTAGCTAGAAGTCTAAGGGTTTTTGACTGGAACCTTTGAATAATACGAGTATCAATATTTTTATATTTTTTGTTTTCTTTTGGTTTTACATTTTTACCAGAACGGTACTAGTAACAATGTGAGCACCTTCGCGTATATGCAATTAATATATGCATACCTAGAATAACAATAATGAACCTGATTTTAAAGAGTTTAATGCTTAATGATTTGATATTGTATTCTTTTTATTGTTGGACAGACATTATGTTCTGTTTTCATAGCAAGTGAATGCTCTATTTGAATCTTATACTATTCAATCTGAAATGTGCAAGTGTCTTCAAGTCTCCATCCTTTGCCAACCGGGCATGATTTCATACTAATACAATATTTGATTTTTTTTATTGATTCGCTAATTTGCTTTTGGAAGTAAGTCTTAAACAAAAGGATAAAATTCATCATTGACCAATTTCTTGAATTTCAATTGAAATCGCTTAATTATATTATTTAAATATACTAACTTGGTAGACAATAGACTGAATCAGTCTCAAAATTTTGCCCTGTTTGTTAAAAACGATGGCAGGGATTCTTCGTTGGTTAGATAATTTGAATTAGTTACTTTATTTTTAAGGAATCACTGCATTTTCTCACACTTTAATAACACATATAAGTTAATAATTTTAATCGCTCAAGACCATTTTTCTTTCATACAAAGCCCCTCTAAGGGGTTAGGGGTAGTTAAAATTTTCAAAAAATTATTTTTTGCTTTGCATTTTCGGTAAGTGTGATACCTTAAAAATATTCTCTGAAAATTTCGCATTGGTCCGATAATTAGTTTTTGAGTTATTCAACAAATAACAAAGAGAGCTCGGGCACTTCAAAGCGCTAGTGCAAAACTTCAAACGCGTTTTTTTTTCAAAACTATGTTTTTTGAGTTGGTGACAAATGTAACTCGAAAGCCGCTCAGTAGATTTTAATGAAATTTATACAGCTTTTAGAATGATAACTCGGGCCTGATCGAAGGTTTTTTTTTCAAAAATTTCGGTTTCTTAAGACCAATTAACTGTTAATTTTTTATCAAAAATTTAGAAAAGAATTTCTTGAGGCCGTAATTTTTGTTAATTTTTGAAAAAAAAAAAAAACAAATCCTTCGATCAGGTCCGAGTTTATCTATTTTTAAAACTAATTTTTTCTGTCCAATTGATTTTATATAATTCTCCTAGGGCTTATAGTTGTCACCGCAAGTATCTTTTTTTGGAACTGGGTCAACACAAACAACTATAACTTTGGAAATTAAATTTTTTTTTTTTTGAAAATTTCGTGACTTCAAGTGAACACATTATATAATAATACCATATTATTACTTTTGTAAAATAACACGATTTAATAGCAAAAAAAACTGAAAATTCTCATTTTTTCGTGCCTCTGACTAAGCGTAACCCCGTAGAAAATCATGTAATAATTATAAATCGATTTATTTATTTATTTTTTATTATCATTTTATGCTTGTGAGATCATATTCTCCATTCAATTCATACATATTTATGATTCTGTTATACTATAAATATGAAGAAGGAACACAACTGTCGTTGCCTCTTCCATTATCCTTGGCAAAATCCACACAATTTAATGACATATCTAAATTTTACATGTGACTTAAAAGCTTCGCTTATGAGTAACTGCACGCATGCTCATAAAAGCATATTTGATCACAATTTAAATCGATGCTTTTAGCAGCGGTTTATATGTGCCACACGAACATAAATTTGATACTTTATCGCCTGAAATGACGCAATGTATGCAGCTCATTGCCAAGCAGAAACTGCAATCACTTAACTAAGAATATAACTCGAATAAGTGAGGAAGGTCCTTCAAAGTGGCGAAACTTAATTTAGAACTTATAGTTAAGGGACAGGAATTGCTCATAATTTGGGCATTGGACCACCAACTCAACTATTGTAATGGTAATATTACACATATTGTACTGTCTTACCATCTATGAGATTTGGATAAAAGCTTGATATGTTATATAATTATAATTTATATTTTTTCAGAAGCTACAAAAAACAAATTTGAATAAATAAATAAAAAAAGAGACGAATTTTGTGCGAAACGTCATCTCACTAATGAAGTGGCTAAGTTCCGCCTCTAAACTATTTGATACATGGGGAGCCCAGATGGATTGGTATAGGGAAATATTTATTATTATTACTTTGTCTCATTCAACACTTTTCATGTTACTTGATTTAATTATTATAAATCTCCATAACCGAAAAGAAAGATCTCTAAAGAAGGATAAATCATTAGACTTAAAAAACAAACTGCTTTTATATTATATGTGGTAACAGTTACATGTATAAATGGGCAATCTAACGCGAATCAGTTGACATATTTAAAACTAGCGCTCAAGTATTAAGAATAAATTTGAGGGGGATCTCCATTATTTTCATTAGGGTGATCTTGATATGAAATTTGTTTTGTTTTTTGCAAATATGCTTATAAAAGTATATAAACATATGTGTTCTTTTAGGACAGGAAAGTATGAAATGACAATAAATATCACGAGCACCCTCATCGAAATAATGGAAATCCCTATTATCGTTTCCATAAGCCAGGAAATCATCATTTTCCAGCTTTATGTTCTCAAGTGTGCTTCGACGAATCACCCTACTGCTATTAGTAAAGTTAAATAAATCTACCCAGTTGCAGGCAGCTAATAAATGTGTGGTATACGACAATAAAAATTTCGAAAGAGTTCATGAAAAAAACAAATAGTCGAGCTACATTACATTGTCGTGACTTCTACATAGGGACATGTGATTTCATAACATAAAAGCAAACCATCTCTTTATTTTATATTTGCAATCATTTTTGTTTACAAGAAGCATAATAACCGTTAAGTTTCTGCAGGTGTTACTGCTAAAATGCCTTTGAGTGGATAATGGAGCGAACTCTGTGTCTGTGTCGCGATAACAAACAAATGTGAAGATTTCAGTAGATATTACCTCAATTCAAAGTCAAACAGCCTGCTGTCAGTAAACCAAAGTAATAACACACTTGCCGAACAAGGAACTAAGCAAATGCAAGTGATGCAGATACTTGTATACTCTCAGTCATTCGGCTACTTATGCTTTACGAAAATGACGATTGTGTAAACGTATGAGCACAACAAAAGCATATTGGGTCCTAAACAATACACATGCGGACATAAATGTACGGTAATCAGTTTCATGTAGCAAGGATCCGATACCGTTCATTTTGCTGTGCTACTTTTATTGTAATGAATTCGATGCGGAACAATACAGCACAATGGAAACTCAGTTTCAGCGACATAAAAATACGGGTTTTTTGTCAGATTAAATGTGGTTGGTACAGAAGTATCTTCTTTCATCAGCAAAGCTTCAATAATTTTTTTCCATTTCTTTAAGACTTTTTGGACACTTAACTCTTATCCTTTTGCCCATATAATTCCGTCAGTTCTCAATTGAATTGATATCTTTACTGTTTTCTGGCAAAGTGAGAGACTCAATGCCACGAAAAAACGTTTTGATTTGTAACCAGCAACTGTTTGTAATGAATTACGAAAAAATCTATGTCAACATTGACATTTTGAGTGTCTTCGAACACTTCAATAGTTGGCAAAAATCCTTCTTTCAAAATACCAATGTATTTTTCGGCATTCATTGATCCTTTAGAAATTAAAAGCTGTCTAACACGAAATTTGGTTATAGCCCCCCACACCATTAATAGGGTAAAACACAGCTCTCCAAAAAAGTTCTCCTTTTCTACGACGCACTGCGGCATTTGTATAATTTTTAATAATATTGCGCACACTCCAATTACTTTTGCCCATTTCACGAGCTTTTTATTTTTATATGAAGCTATGATTTCTGCTTTCTTTTTTATGGCCAACACCATGTTCAGCTTTGTTTATTTTTACAACTGACTTAAAAGGAAAATACTGCATGTACTGAAACAAACACATGCAGATTATCGGTATCAGAAATAACGGTAAACTAATGAGTTACTTATTTGAGAAAATAGTGATCGTTTATTATTATTATATATTAGATTATTTTGAACTGCGTGGGTTTTATTGTTTGAGTGTATAAGCTGCTATCGTCCATATTTGACTCAAAGAACTTCTTTCTATTATATATACTTGAGTAAATTTTATTGAGAAATCACACCTTATGTTATCTAACTTATAAATATCTTATTAAATAACCCGAAAGAACCCACTAGCCCACATATCTACTACCAATTTTTTATAAATGGATGGAGGAACCTAAGGTTTAAAGTCTTGAAGATAGAATTACAAATGATTTACGCATAGTTGCGGACTGATTTCAAATCAAACTACTGGCTTAAGATTGAGTTACAACTGTTGAAGTAGTTTATCTCAAAGTAGACGGTGCAGCACTATTGTACAATTTTTTTCTTTCCAGAAAATTTTACACATAGTTAATTGTGCCCATAATTAGTAACAAGGAACTATAATTGGTAATTAGCAAGCCGAAATTCGTCTC
Organism: Bactrocera dorsalis; assembly: GCF_023373825.1. Classification (NCBI taxonomy): domain Eukaryota; kingdom Metazoa; phylum Arthropoda; class Insecta; order Diptera; family Tephritidae; genus Bactrocera; species Bactrocera dorsalis. Next base: position 30,065,849 of record NC_064307.1, on the reverse strand, counting down.
CGCATCTACACTTTTATATGTATACAGCTCTACATCTATTTCGATTATATTAAGTTATTACAAATAAGTGGAGACTATAATATCCTGTGCAACCACCTTCCGAGAGTACATTTGCTTAAGAAACACATAGAATACATGCTACATTTCTTCCTTGTCATATACACTTATTGTAAAACTCAATTTACTTTTTTATAGAATTATGAACAACGCGGACAATCACATATAGGACGGTAGGGGGTGCACCCCTTTTTAAGTTGTATACAACAATTACCCACAGGGTATACTTGTATTTTGTTTCAGAAGCATGCAAATGCTGACAATGTACGTGGGAGAGTAAATTTGCTTGGTTACGACAGGTATTGCTTTTATATCAACATGTGTGAGTATAGAAGCAGGATGCACCAATAAAAAGCCTTATATAAAATGTAATAACAAAAACAAGAAGCACCATTTTCCATCAGCGTACAGCTAGCAAACTCAATTTTACATGTAGCGCAAATATTCATGAGGTGAGGAGAGGACCCACTGGAAAATAAACCAATCATAAATAGTAGAAAATAAAAAGGAAAAAGAAAGAACAATAAATAGAAACACAGAGAGCACAGTTTGCATATACCATAAGAACAAAGGCATCACTGATGTTAATGTTCCGCAAGAAAGGGCCATTTTGCAATATTTGTTCTGCTGCCTGGGCAACGTTCAACGTTAAAACGCCATAAAAAATATCGGTAATGCAATTATATTCAATTTCCCATGCATTTACGTTATGGGAATTTTAATGCTGCGCAGGTAAATTGCAAAGACGCATACAACAAAAACTATAGGACGAAGGTGCTAGCTGAGGACTAACGCTTCAAGTGGGCTCCTGCAATGCCACCCATGCACGGCATGTGGCCAATTTCTGCAGCTTCATTGCACAATGATGTCTGAGTAGCGAAATGGAAAACTGTTTTATAAACAAATTCTAAGCATGAATAAGTTTTTACATTAAAATGTGTTGGCTGATGACACAGCAGCAGTGTAATTGCATTTACATAACATTGATAGAATAAAGTACACTTTTTATTATTTTAGTGTTGGTGTCAGCTATGCATTTTCTAACACATACTTATATGGAAGCCGTATTTTCTAAGCATAACACTATACTATATATAGATATTACTTGTAACGGTATACATTTTGTTGCCTTTTTATAGCAAGTGGATATGTGAAATATTTAAATATTGGTCGCTCTTCAGCAGTGTTTCGAACCATTAATTTTATTCAGGCCAAAACTGAAAGTATGCGTTACCAATTTCTGATTAATATAAGTAAACATAATGTTGTTGAGTAGGTATTGTATTTCTTTGACAGAAATAAAAATTCCATAAATAGAAAATATAAATACCATGATTAGAAACGAATCTCCCATGAAAAAATTGTGTATAGTTTTATAAAATTATGGAGACCTTCGGACCAGAATTGGAATGCAGTTTCCGGCTCCTAAACGTGTTTATACCATGAATAAATTTCTTATAAAAGTCAATCGGTCATCCAGATGTTTCTTAAAATATATACGGTCTTCGACGTTTTAGATAAACCTATTACATAACGTAATTTTAGATCCGTACTGTTGAATACAATATTGAGCTCAATAACATAAAAAGCCAACAAAAGCTTAAAAACAGTGACATGAACAGTTAATTATTATATTTCTCTTTACTTACATCTAAACTATTTTTGAGTATAAAGGTATGCTGTGTCTCAGTATTTGATAGGAAGATCATCATAGTTAATTGCATCTAACTAGTATTTCATAGAATATCTATGTAAGCCTGAATCGATTGAAAATGTGTAAAGTCTTCAATATTTCTGACGCGGACTAAAACGCAAGTGTTCATTGAACTATATTGTGGGACATTGCTCAGTAAATATTCACGTTGAATGTAGAAATTTTACCAAACGTCAATTATCAAAGTAGTTTGAAAGATGAAATGAGCGCTTTCTTCTGAAATGTTTGGCATTTGCAAAATTAAGGCCAGGTTCCTCTAAAAAACGGAATTTTTTTTCAATAAATTTTATTTTTATTACGAAACATGTTGAGTAATCAATTTTTTTTTACACATGAAAGTACATATTGTATATTAAATTACTTGAAAACATTTTTTTTGTTTTCAAATTGGCGGTCCTGAAAATGGCTGCTGAAACCGATTCGCAGATGGATGACATTATTTCTTAGAAAAGAATTATCTGAAAGCAAAAAGCAAAACGGTTTCATGTTCTGTATCGAATTAGGTATGGCCTGAACCAGCATAAAACATTTTCAATGAAAAAAAAACACAATGGCGGACTTTTGAATTTTTTAACCCTTTTTTTCACTTTTCATTGATTATAACTTTTTTTTTTATATAATAATGAATATTTCTGGTTCTGCTTCAGGCCATAGCCAGACATTTAAGGAGTAAAATGCCGTTTGGTTCATATTTTGAAAATATTTTTATCAGAAAGCTGAGATTTTTTTACATAAAATTGGATAACTTAAAAATTTTTTCACTTAATTTTGAGATCGTTAAAAAATAAAAGAAAAAGTCATTTTTTTTGTTTGATCTCAATTTGAATTGTGCGCCAAAAAACAATGGAGCAACTTTGACCACTAAACAGTTAACGGATATTCTTCTTTTGGTCTATATTATGATATTCTAAAGTTTGGTCAAAATCGGAGAACCACGGGTACAAAACCATGTCGCCAATTGATAGAATGGCCCATACATATATATCGCATACAAGAATCCATATCCGAGTGTAGCCATAGCAAGTATATAATGTCTAATGTGACGCAATATTTAAGTTTAAGCTTTTTAACTTCACCAACTGCATATTCCGAAAGGGCTTCTCTTGATTTCTGCGTTTGTGCACTTTTCCGTCACCATGCTGACGTACATACATATATATGACTGCGTTGCTACTGGTAAGTGTACTTCATTCCTGTGAAAACTTTGAAAAATTGTTAATGTCACCACAGGCAGGCTTTGGCTACATGAGATTAGTTAAAGAAAGCAAAATAAATAAAAAGATAAATTTTTGCACATATAGTACATATAAAATTGACAAAGCCAAAGTGCAGAATTAAGTAAGCTTATCAGCTGCTTTGGAAAGTGTCTAACCACGGCCGAGGATGTGGGTTTCGTAGTCAACCAATTAGCTGTATGCATTGCAGCGATTTCAATGGTTCTCAATGCTGTAGCTGAGAACTTTTATGCCATTTCAGACTACACACAACGCACGTACTTTTGAGATAAGAAAGACATTTTAATAGTACATTTCTTATGGTTTTTATTCACCTTTCTTGGCAAAAGTGTGGGAGGTTAAACGATTAATTATTAAAACAGAAGCTTGGGTTTATCAATTGTTTAAATGGCGATGGCCTATACGCTCAAGTAAAGAAACTTGCGATTTCTTGTGTAAAATTGAAAAAGTGGGCGTTGCCCCGTCCTATAATTAGTTTAATGTACATATCTTCTAAACCATTAAAGCCGGTTGTTAAGGCTTTCCCCTGCCGCAAGTATTATCAGAACTCCTACCGACAGTGTGAAAATTGATGACAAACGGGCATACATATCCTCAAGCAGCTCACGACTTGTCTTGGACGTCTTGGACCAAGAATAAACATTTTTTAGTAAAATATTTTATTTTTATATGAAAAAAAGTTATAGAAAATAAGCCATTTTTCATCATCAAGTCATGTTATCCTTAACAACACCTCACAACTCGATATTTTCTTTCGTTTCCCGCGATGCACACTTCAATGTGTCGTTCAGTGTTTTCAAAAGAGGGAGGGCGGCTAGAAGTTCACCCAAGTGAGGAAAGTTCCCTGAGAGCCATACACTTGCGAATGGCCAGAAATGAGTACATATGGCTCAAGCAGCTCACGACTTGTCTTGGACGTCTTGGACCAAGAATAAACAATTAACATTAATTATTCAATAATAATTATTTCTTTTACACGTATAGATGTAGATAGATAAATATGTATATAGAATACCAAGTCATATATGGCCATATGCGCCTTTACATTTTCATAGGAAAAAAAATTGCGTATAAATATCTGTTCATTTTAAGCCGCCATTATATTTGGAAACTTTTTGATTTCCATATAAAATATTTACGGTTTCCGGCTGTACTATTTTCCAAATATTGTATATCACGCCCGTGCCCTTATAATGATTTCTGTGGGCATTTATTGTTATTTTGCAAATATGAAATGCAAAATAAATAATTAACGGTAATTCTAAAATGTGTAATTCCTTCGAAACGGATTGCCTGTTCTTGCATAATAATTCGTTTGGTAACATGCCACATATTGAACATGGAAATAAATGAGCTGCAACCACATACAAATACGAACGTGAATTCTACCAATGATGTTGAATGGAATATATCAACTAATTATTTAGTAATACCGCCATTACAATTGTAAATTCTGCAAAAATTTGGAACCACTAAGGAACGTTTTAGAACGAGCACAGCTGAATATTGGATATTTCGATAAATTACAGACATTATTGGGTGTTAAAATCCATAAAATTTATTAAAATTTGTAGTACTTTTCTTGTTATACGTTAGTAACTTGGAATTAAGATTCCGAAAAATCATCTTTATTGGGACGAGTCGACCAAAACCTATAACTATTTTGTGTACTCTCTCCACCTGACCGTTTCTTATTGGAACCCCTATTGTAATCTGTAAATGTTATACGTTTTCTTGTTTGCAATATTTTTTAAATGCGTTTGAAGTGAATGCACTTTCCCTGTCCATTATTACCCGTTTCGGATTACCGAAAACAGCCGCCTACTTTAACAATCTGTCAATCACCTCCTCTGCCTCTGTGGATTTCGTTGGGTCTAGCCAAAGAAATTCATTAAATCCATCTATCACAACTAGTTTGTGATTGTACTTTTTAGGAGTTTCTGCCAATGGACCGAAGTGGTTTATATGATAGGTGCCTAAAGGCTCACATGCTTTATCGATTGGGTTCAAAAGCCCTTTTTTCTCAGACTTGGCCTCAATGACTATACATTCCACGCAACTTCCAATTGCTTTACCAATTTTAGTTTCTAATCTTGGATAATACATGTTTTGAAATATTGGGTTGTCAAAAAGGTTGCGGTACTTGTATTGAATCAATCCGTGTATCACCCATACATTGAGCTTCTTAGTGACTCCAAGCTTCCTCAAATCGTTTATAACGGTTTTGATGACTACTATGCCGGTCTCTTTCGACCAATTCAGCGATTTTATCACAATTTTCGACGACAGGCCTTCCGGAGCGTGGCGCATCTTCGACCACCTCTACACCAGAGCGAAGACGTTGAAACCATCGTAGTGCGGTGGAAATGGAAACTGTAGCGGGTCCATAAACTGCACAAATTTTATTGGCGACTTGAGATGCATTTTTGCCTTTATCGCAGTAGTACTGTAAAATATGCCGTATTTTCTCTTTATTTTGCTCCATATTTGCAATCAATCAAACACGTGTTAGCGCGTGAAATGAGCTTTCCAAAAAGGTATAGCATGACCCGATGCGTCGAATAAAACTCGAACTACGCGCTGTCAGCGCCAACTAGCGAAATACGCAAGACTTTTTGACAACCCAATATCATTTACTCTGGTATTTAATTACAATAATAGGATGAATAAATACCAAAGATTTATTGCTTGCCTGAATTCTATTCCATAAAATATAATTTTCGACCAAAAGAATATTTTCACGCTTAAATATTTTCATTAAATATTAATTTTCGAAAAAATATTAAGCATAATACTTGTATCTGCTAAGAATTAGCGCAATTCTTATTACACTAAAGGCCATGGCAATGGCTGCCCAACCGCAGTAAAGGCGCTCTGTTAGGCGTCTAACCAAGTACGCGGTTATATATGTAAATAAATTTATAGTTTTGGTTTAAAATTGTCTATTAAAATATGGTTTTAGACGGCGGAAGCCACAAACGATAGTCCACAAATTCCTTGGAGCTTGCTCAAAGATGCACAAACACATAAATATGGAAACGGACTTCTAGTTTTCCTCTGCATATGTAAATTTGCTGAATATTCGCATTATGAAGCTAGTGAAATTAAAAAAAATTGGCATTTTTAATTATTTTTGTACATTTTGTTTGTTATATTTTCAGGTCAAAACCAAAAACATAAATAAGCTCTGAACCATGTAATATAAAAAAATGCGAAAAATACATTTTTCGTTTAGCTTTATTGGTGCTTATTTATTGTATAAATTTCCATAAAATTAATAGTATAGCAATGCAACAACGGCACGATTTTATAAATTATTATGTAGAGCCATCGATCAGATGAATTTTTTTGGTGTTTTAACTCAAATACAATTCATCTCAACGATGTGAAACGCTGCACTGTCAAGCCGAGATACACTTATTTACTCGTACAAGCCATATACACGAAATGCATCGTAAGGCATTCTAGCTGAAATTTTGCTGATGAAACCACGTAGAATATGGCAATCATCATTGCATGCCACAGTTTGGCAGAAAGCGGGTATGAAGTGCACAAGGATATATTGCAATCATGCAATAACCCTGCTTTCCTTTCGCGGCGCTTGCTTAGTGGCACGCACAGTCGTCTTGTAGCATATCATATTTTTTGCATGCAACGTTGTTAAATGTTTACAGAAATCAAATTCAATTTGCCATCAGTAGAATGCTTTGAAAAGCATGCTTACGTAAAAATAACAAATGAAACAAATATAAGAGGCTATAATAAATAGCTGAATGTGTATGGGTACTTACAGGCAAAGAGGCTTTGAATAATTCAGTCAATTTTAAAGTGATAAACTTTTAACGTTTCTAATACTTTATATGATTGTACTGAAATTTTGGAGTTCATAGCAGCAAATGCATTTCAGTTGACCTAAAACTTTCGTTGTTTGAATCTGTCCGTGCCGCTTGTGCCCCTAAAAATGTTATTCTAGCGCTGAATAGTACAAACCAATCACTCTTTTATTAGTGTAAGTCGCTATCACACTTACTGCACTTTGAAATCGCAGAAAGCCAATAGTTGAAAGTTGAATTAAGGTGCGCATCGTTGACCGTCAATATATTTTAGTAATGATATCTTTTTAAAAGACATTTTTTACTTTCCATTCTCCTTTTAGGACGCTTCTTTGTATAACCGACACCGTTCGATGTTAGTTTTTTTGTTATACTATATGTATGTGTCTTCTCAACTTCACTGCCACCTTTGGCAACAGCCACAGCACTCGATCTGTTCATGCCCAATAGCGATATGTGATGACACACATTTACTGTTGCTACATCAATTCAGGGTAGTATGTATCATTACTTGAGTGAGCCGGTTATTGCAAGTGTGTATGATGTGCTGATGTCAGAAGCAGAGACAAAGAAAGACGATCTAATGTGAATAGAGTGCATTTCGATGGGCAATCCATAAACTTGTTTCATCAATTGAAACGTTTCGGTAAAATTTTTACCAATTTTAAAACAAAATTTATTGTTGGCTCTTCGTTCGAAGCTCTTTTTCGCACCGATAATAGCGGGTGATTTTTTTGAGGTTAGGATTTTCATGCATTAGTATTTGACAGATCACGTGGGATTTCAGACATGGTGTCAAAGAGAAAGATGCTCAGTATGCTTTGACATTTCATCATGAATAGACTTACTAACGAGCAACGCTTGCAAATCATTGAATTTTATTACCAAAATCAGTGTTCGGTTCGAAATGTGTTTCGCGCTTTACGTCCGACAAATTTTGTTCAGCGATGAGGCTCATTTCTGGTTGAATGGCTACGTAAATAAGCAAAATTGCCGCATTTGGGGTGAAGAGCAACCAGAAGCCGTTCAAGAACTGCCCATGCATCCCGAAAAATGCACTGTTTGGTGTGGTTTGTACGCTGGTGGAATCATTGGACCGTATTTTTTCAAAGATGCTGTTGGACGCAACGTTACGGTGAATCGGCGATCGCTATCGTTCGATGCTAACAAACTTTTTGTTGCCAAAAATGGAAGAACTGAACTTGGTTGACATGTGGTTTCAACAAGATGGCGCTACATGCCACACAGCTCGCGATTCTATGGCCATTTTGAGGGAAAACTTCGGACAACAATTCATCTCAAGAAATGGACCCGTAAGTTGGCCACCAAGATCATGCGATTTAACGCCTTTAGACTATTTTTTGTGGGGCTACGTCAAGTCTAAAGTCTACAGAAATAAGCCAGCAACTATTCCAGCTTTGGAAGACAACATTTCCGAAGAAATTCGGGCTATTCCGGCCGAAATGCTCGAAAAAGTTGCCCAAAATTGGACTTTCCGAATGGACCACCTAAGACGCAGCCGCGGTCAACATTTAAATGAAATTATCTTCAAAAAGTAAATATCATGAACCAATCTAACGTTTCAAATAAAGAACCGATGAGATTTTGCAAATTTTATGCGTTTTTTTTTTAAAAAAAGTTATCAAGCTCTTAAAAAATCACCCTTTACAAACATTCTTAGACTTAAAACGCAATAACTGGACAATCGATGAAGATAGCAGATTCTAACGTACCTGTCGACATATAGATGGCGCCACCAGGGGCGCTATATTTAAAACGTCCTGTTTACTTTGGAACACCCCTTGTAAGATCAGGCTTATACCTTAATTTTATTCATCTACAAGTATATCACACATTGATCGACATTTTCGATCAAAGTCAACTATAGATACCGGGGTCTAAATATACAGTGAACAGTTTTTATTAGATCTAAGTTAGAGCTTGCATGGACGGAGACAGGCAGACAGACAGTCAACCAGATTTCGACTTTTCTCGTCGTGCGTTGAAGAGTAACATGATTATTGTTTCTTCTCTTCAATCAATGCTTTGACATTCAGTTTCATGCAGCAACAAGTTCACTTTCGTGTAGTGACTTAACTTTATTAAACATTCTTTTATATTTCCCCCTTTCAAAGCATATATGTACTTATGCTAATGTGTACATACATATGTGTTGGTATGTTCATATCAAACCGTAAAAGTGCTGATTGCAATAAAGTACAATTCCCTGCCTTCATTCGTTCTAAATCAAAGGCTGAAAGAAGCAACCTTCACCCCAACACAAAGAGCTACTTGTATAACAGCAGTAGCGTATGTATTAGTCAGACCTGTGACCGACATCAGAGGAGGAAGTAAAACGCTGACGGGTGAACAGCGGTAGTTTCAAAGTTACAAAGTTACATGTCTGCAATGACTAAAGCAAGGTGTTAATGGAAATTCATGCTAAGGCGGAGGTGGCTTAAAAATGACAAGTACAACTGCTGCAACTCATTGCGAATTGCCAGTGTAGGATTTGAGTAAGCAGGCAAACCGGAACGAAAACAGACAGAGATGAATGGTGCACATCGAACAATATATGAAGATTCTAAGTTTCCGCTGCTTTAGCTATTGGAGTCAGCAAATATTGACTGCATTGTATTTAAGCAATGGTTGCTGCAGTAGCGGTTAAATAATGGTTACTAACACAATGGAAAATGGCTATGTACAATTAAATTTCTTTAAAGAAAATATTTATACTCGTACAACATGACATATAAGGGACATTTTACATTAGGATTTTAAAGAACATTCATTCGTACACTCAACAGGGATAATATCATTCAAAGAATTTTTAAATTTCATTTGAAGTATATATTTATTCTATACGCCATTTATAGTTCATACATCTTTACTGCAGTGCCTTATATAAGTATCCCCCTCTCAATTCAGTCTTTCTCCCAAAACTTTTCTTGGAGCTAGTATAGCTATCAGCACCATTGCAGGCGTTTCATAATACTACAATTTTTTGTTTTACAACTTTTTTACCTATAAAAACCTTCTCGGTATGATTTGTGTTACACACGGAGCGGCATTTTTCAATTTGAGAACAAGAAAAGGTCACATGGAGCAAAATTTGGTTAAATAAGGATCCGCGGTACATTGCATAAGTAATCGTACTATTTTTTTTAAAAAAATTATATTTTTGAAAAAAAAAAAAAAACAAAATCAGGTTATCGGGACGAGTCGAGCAAGAACGCATTTCATACAAAAATATCCACCAAAATCATTCGAAAGAACTTGCGAAAGATGTCAAACTCTCCTGTCATCTCCTTACGATCGTACACTTGCCTGAAGATTTGCAAGCACCATATCCTGTTCTTTCTTAATATTTATTTTCATCAGCTGAATACGTCGTCTCAGGGTACATTTTATTAAAATGTGGAATGTTAGTAGTGGCGCAAAAATAACCTTCCGATGTTTTTTGGCTGTCATTTAAAAAAAAAAATTAAAAACTTTGATTCTGCATGTGTATTATTTTTATCTAGTCTTTTAAATTTTTTTACATCAAGTCGAGAATATGATATCATGTAAATGGCCGCCGCCACAGTTGATTGTGATTTGAGCTCTTTTTATGGCATTTTTCATCACTTTGGCCAGAACTTCCGGCGATAGGTCCTCACAGTCTTGACGGATATTGTCTTTAAGAGCTACAAGAATCTGAGGATTGTTGATATGAGCCCCACAAAAAAGTCTTGAGCGGTCAAATCAAGCGATCTTTCTGGCCAGTGCAAATCGCCAAAACGGTGCAAATGAAAAACGGGAGCTTAGGCGCCCGGGAAATGCATTCTTCAGTATATCGGTTGTGGCACGTGCAGTGTGTGCCGTTGCACCATCCTATTGGAACCACATGTTTTCCAATCCCAATTCATCAAGTTGCGGCAAAAAAAAACTCGTTGATCATTGCTCTGTAGCGCTCACCCCTCACAGTAACCGTTTGGCCCGCGACGTCTTCGAAGAAAAAAGCTCCGATGACTCCTTCAGCGAAAACAGAACACCTCATTGTGACTTTGAGTGAGTGTAATGGCTCTTCGTGGGTTACACGCGGATATTCAGTGCCCCAGAAGTGTTATTTTTGCTTATTTACGTACCCGCTAAGATGGAAATGGACCTCGTCACTCATGATTATTTTTAATGAAAAATCATCTTCTTTTTGGTGGTGATTAAGGATGGCTTGAGCGTATGTTAGACGCGATTGGCGGTCAGCAGCTAACAGCTGATGCACCGTCTGGACTTTGTACGGAAACATCTTCGAATCTTGTACCGAAATTCGCTGCAAACACCGTTGACTGATACCCATTTGCGTGGCACGTCATCTGGTCGATGTCGACGGCTCTTCCATGACATTAACGGCAACAGCAGCAATATTCTCTGCAGAATGGCTACTCCGAGGTCTGCCACACCTGGCAGCATCTCGTTTTGTGCCAGTCTCTTCGAGGCGAGCAGCTAAACGTCGCAGTGTTTCACCAGTAGGCGTCGCCCTGTGTTGCGGCTAGTGGAAAAGTAACGTTTCTCCGATTATTTTTTTCAGTGTTTTTAATGATGCAATTTTGTCAACGACATTCCAAGTAAACAAAAAAACACATAAAGCTTATTTTTATGTTGGCCCGTTGATTTTTAATAGATTTAAGAAATCAAATATGTATAAAATTTTCACGAAAAGAGGGGATTCAGGGCTGTATTCAAAATGATCTCATTTGATTTTGGTGACAGACATTTTGATTCGGAAAAAAAATCTGCCTTCGAACAAGTATCTTCTGTAAAACAAAGGAATGTTGTTTGAGACATTTTCATATGCACCTTTTTTAGAGCGAAAACCCGACTAAAGATCCATTTTTCCTTTAAATTTGCAATATCTAAAAAGTCCCAGAGAGTCCCAGTTCCAAACCACTACAGAAATGTTACATAATTTGTTTTCAACGAACTGTGAAAAAATCAGCTGCCCATACCTGCCCTCCTGGGAGTTATAGCGATTTTAGTATATCACTCTCAGTATTTATTCCATAGAAATAGAACGGAAATTCTCGGAATCACTTATTGAATAATTTAATCATATTGGTTTTCGGGTGACTTTCCGTCATCCCACGTCAAATTTTTATTATTTTCAGACCGGTTTCGGCTAATCGCCATCTTTTCTTTTTTGTCACTAATTAGTCCGCATGTGTGTCCGTCTTTATATAGTGTTTTCTTTTAGCTTGTGGTGGTACCTTTCTCTCTCTCTGTTGTTTTACTATTTTATTCTCTCTCTTTCGCTCTCTCTTTCTCCCCCTTTGTTTTTATATAACTTCTGGATATAAGATAGACTGCGATAAGTTCTCTAAGTACGGAAAAGAAACTGCTGGTCTATATGTACAGAAATATTCGTGGCATTATATGCCACCAACTGTCCACAAGGTTCTTATTCATGGAGCTGAAATAATTCGTTCATTTTTGGTCCCCATTGGGCAACTATCAGAAGAAGCATTGGAAGCAGGAAACAAGGACTTCAGAAACACAAGGCTTTACCATGCGAGGAAAACATCAAGAAAAGACAATTGTGAAGACATATTACATTATCTGCTCGCCAATTCTGATCCCGCAATCACAAGTAGGAGAATACTGAAGGAGAAGAAACACCTGAAATTATCAGAGGAAGCAATGAACTTATTGGTAGATGACTGATAATTTGGAATTTTTCTGTATAATGAAATAAATTATGCCTGTGTTATAATATAGTGTCACGCCACAAAAATGCGCCTCTGAGCGTATTTGCCACAAAATACGTCTCTGAGTTGATGTGACAGAAGATACGACTCGGCGTGAGTTATTCAAAAAGTCGAAGAGCAACAACCATAGAAGACGGGTCGATTGCTGTAAAATTATACTAAGTTATTTCTGTATTCCTTTAATAATTGTTTTTTAAAATAACTTTAAAATAAAAGTTCGTTTGTGCAAGCATGTGTATTTGTGTCAATAGTATCTTCAATTTTTTTTTATTCTACATCTATTCTAGCACTCCACAAAAATGAGCATAACTCTCTTAAAACTGAAGTTATTGACTTCAAACCGGTATCAAATTAAAGCTTTTATTGCCACCTTTCAAATAAGAAATGAAATAGATTTTGGTTTTATATAAAATTTCAGAGTTTTTCAACAAATATCAAAAATCAATTATTATAATTATACAAAATTTTTCTATTTCTTGTTCTTTATTTATTTGCCTAAAATATTCAAGGTCAAGTATTCAAAGTCATTCAACTCTGAGCAGTTCACAATGTTGAATTTCCATTTTTTTACAGTTCTCTTTTTTTAATAACTTTTGGGTAGTCGTAAAAGACTTTTCGTATTTCTAATCAAATTAAAAAATTTAAACTTATTTCTTATATTTATACTAATAAATAAACAAACAAACACGTACCATTTTGATCGACCACTTTTTGGCATTTTTCCGCTAGACACAATATTCCGTCAGTGTAAATCGAAATTTCGAAGTTTCCAGAACGGAAGCGAGCGAACCATTGTTGTGCTACACGAACTGACACAACTTTGCCTCCGTAAACTTCACAATTTCAAAATATAGCGAATTTCTTCATTAATTTCACTCATTTTTGAATATCTGTAGCTTTTTCTTCAACTTCCCAGAATTTAACCTTTTTTAGGTAAATGAAGCTTAAAATCTCACCTTTCAAGCACTATATGGTGTCAAACAATGTTATTGGTAGCACTGAAGGTATACGACTGCAACGACGTCTATTGATAAAATACGAAAAGACTTTTTCGACTACTCAATATAAGAAGGATCAATAGAGTTAAGTAGTTATTTGGTCATTCTCCGTTTATGAACTGTTACACAGAAAGTAATATAAAACGAAATTATGTATTTAGTGATAATGAGGTATTATTTTAAATGCTGAAAAATAGTGTGTCAAGCAAAAACGATTGCAGCCTTATAAGTATACGCTATATTAAGCGGTGAACAGCTCAGAATTGACGGTCAAGAAAGCTCTGTTATATGTTTAGCTACTAAAAGTTATTACCATACGCAAAATTGTGCAGTCAACAATTAGACTGCCTAAAAGAGGAAATTGCCCTAAAGTGGTTAGCCTTGGTGAATTGTAGAGGAATGTTGTTGCATCAGAGTACCACACATCGGTAGTGACTCACCAGAAGCTTTATGAGCTTGACTAGAAGACTCTTATCAATCCCCCTCAGGACATAGCACTAAATTATTATCAATCGCAAATGATTATTATCCACTCAAATAACTGTTATCTATGCTATGGTCATATGTTTATAATGCTTTGATTGCTAAGGTTTGCTGGTACCTTTTCGAAATTTAAGCGCTCTCCCTGTTCTCTCATGGAATCATGGAATGCACATTTCGTAGGAAGTCCACAATTTTGGAGCTGTCGTACAATTTCTTATGAGAATGCTAACATACATATGTTTATTGTAGCTCTAATGCTGTCACACTGTTAACGCAAATATAGAACTTTCGCGAACTCATACTCATATTAAACTAGTTGCGCTCTTATTGAGAGAGTGAAATGCCCTTATTGATTTTGTGTGGCAACGGCTATATGGGTTAATTCAAAAGTCAGATACTATAAAAATTGTTAATAACGACTAGTGGATTCTGTTGAGTATATGCAAAATAATATTAATTTCCGAATTTACCGAATCTCGTCCTCTTCCTCTGCTGTGTTTGCGGACTTAAGTTATTAGTTAAAGATTACTTTGTCATGAAAAAGGGTGTTACAAAGAACATGTTGCGGATTCTGTACAATTGACATTTTATGGTACTGTTATTTTCTGTGGATACTAGACAGTACTACCTAGGAAAATTTACTCACTGCTCAGTTTAGAAAAGTGCGCTGTTAATGAACGACAACGTTAATGAAACAACATCATGTGGAAGCTGCGCAACAGTTCAATGTAATTCAAATGCCCTTTTGTGCTCTCCCTCCCATAATGCTCCTCTTTCACATATTTTGCGAATGTTACAAATCACTGTATCTAAAGTCTATACTCTCTGCCATTTTTTCTCATATCAGTTCTTTTTTGACCGGCTTTTGACTGAGCGTTAACGAACGATTGAAATGTTCTGTCGAGTATAAGAAAATAATACGTTAACTAAGTGAGTAAAGCAATCAAAGTGCTAACAACTTCACTATATTAGAGTGACTTCCTGCATAACGGTAGCATTTGTCAATGGGAGAGGAATCATAGCAATAAGTAATTGAAATGGATGCGCTCTCATATTTATTTTCGCTACCCAAACTTTCAGTTATGTTATGACTGCCTGTAAACTACTAAAAACTACAATGTCTGTGGGAGAGTGCTGTATTTATTTGAGAATGTACAGAGTTGAGCCGAGAAGTAAGCAAGTCATCACTAATCTGCATTCGGCACAGTGCATCCTGACGACAAGCAGCATAACTGATATATGTAGTTCAATATTCAACCATAACCTCCAGTAGACGCGTAAACATTCGCTAGCCAACACACACACAATAACAATAAAATATCATATGGATGTGAAGTTTTCGTGGTTTAAGCAACGATAATTTTCTAAGGTACTTTTAGTACATATTAGAACGCTTACTCTAACGGATGAGCACGTGGAAGAAGTGAGACTCGTGTGCACTGTTAAAGGACCTACAATAATGGTTTCAGTTGACCGTGCGTAACCGAGCGCAACTCAAGTGCATATTGTAAACAAAAGTGCAACGAAAAGCACTTCACACCGAAATTTATGAAAATTTATTCATGGTGTACTTATAAATGCAAAATGAAGAGCCTTTTTATTTGTGTCTTTAATTAATTCTCTTTGAAGTACCATTTATTTAAATGCATTAAAGTGAATGGTAAGTGGCTTACCGAAAGTAATTCCCACCGAGAGATAAATATTGCATTTTGGAATATACATCCACACATACTATGTATGAGGAAATCACAAATGAAACAATAACTCTGTAAGGTGTTGATTCAGGCTAAACGTGAGAACAAACTAGAGGTAGCAGAATAGTTCAGTTATATTGGGATTTTCGACTACCATTACAAATAGCAAAAATAAGAACGCTGATGTTGTGTTGCGAACGAGATTAATTAAAACTCTTAAATAAATAACTTTCGCCTTGAATATTAACATGCTTTTAAACGAAAATAAATAAATCCATGGAATATTGAATGCCAACCAAATATATAAGGTAAGTACAAATCTATATCATGTGTAGTAACTGGAATGTACTAATATAGCTATATGAAATATTTAAAAAACAATTAACTAATCATATATGTGTATGAGTAAGTCAGAACGTTTTGTCGAATACTATTGCACTATTGAATCCTGTTATACCTGCCTATTATCTTCATGCTAATGTGAAATTTCACAGAACCCATTGGAATTATTTCTTCTTCTTTATGAGCGTAAACACTGCTCGCGCAATTATAATCGAGTTTACGTCAGCGCGCCAATCGTTCTTCCTTTTCGCTGTTTGCCGGTTCGGTCTTCCACTTCCTTTGCTTGCCCCGGCGTCGAATTCTCTGAGAGAGAGAGTGTTCATCGTTTCATCGACTGCGGTATCCCACTTGCCAATGCGCAAAGGACCACAAATCTTTGGCACAACCATTCTCGCGAAAACTCGTAACGTCGACTCATCAAATGTTGTCATGTCCATATAGCACTGTGGAACATTTTTGGGATTATTGTCTGGGGGGTGAGAAATTCCAAGTCAGGGTGATGGTACTAGGTCAGTATAGTAAAACCCTCAAAGTTTTGCGCTGAAAAGCGCGTAGTTCTAGTTTTATTCGTTGCATCGGGTCATGCTATACCTTTTTGGAAAGCTCATTTCACGCGTTAATACGTGTTTGATTGATTGTCGTTTCTTTTAAGTCGTTCGTGAGTTATAGCGTCTCAAAACATGGAGCAAAATAAAGAGAAAATACGGCATATTTTACAGTACTACTACGATAAAGGCAAAAATGCATCTCAAACGCCAATAAAATTTGTACAGTTTATCCATTTCCACCGCACAACGATGGTTTCAACGTTTTCGTTCTGGTGTAGAGGTGGTCAAAGATGCGCCACGCTCCGGCAAGGCCTGTCGTCGAAAATTGCGATAAAATCGCTGAATTGGTCGAAAGAGACTGGCATAGTAGCAGCCGTAGCATCGGTCAAGAGCTGGGCATGAGTCATCAAAAATTCATTTCAATCTCAATAAAAGAAAAAAAATCAATAAAAATTCCGCTAGACTTTTTAATAAAATTTCCGGAATAGCCTTCAATGAGATTAAGGTTAATGTTTTCATTTGACTCAAAACTGTCCGTCCTGGTCGTGGTTGAAATCGCTTTTGACCCTTTCGAATAGTTTATCCATTAGTCCAATAAAAACACTTGCTCGTGCAAACAACTTTTTTCCGACATTCTGAAAGTTTCGGCACCAGAAATAATTTAATAAATTCACTTTACGTACTTCGGAAAGAAAAGCGTAAACACTACTGATACATCTGTATCAGTCGCTGTCATACCATCTTAGAAAAAAAATATTTTGACCAAAGGGTTTTGGCGCGTATTTTAGATTGAAAAGTCTTACTATATTTTTCCCACATTACATGGAAAAAGAAAACGGAAAATAATCGGGGTTTTTAAATTGGACCCTTATTTTATTTATTAACAATCAGATTGAGAAATAACGGACAACAAAGTATATGTAACTTGCACACTGAATATTTCTTATTCCAATTGGTGTGCCCGGTTTTTAGCAAAAACGTAGTATAATCCCCATAAAATACCCCGACACTTATACAGGTACTAAGTGGTATGCAAGTAGTAAGTACGAGTATATGTATGCACAACGAAAACACTTGTTGAAGGAAGCGAACAATCAAGTCCTGGCGTAATGTATAAACTGTAAATAATTGGCAACAAAAACAGCAATTAGTTGGGTGGGTCCGTGCTGTATTGTCTTTCATAATAAACGTTTACAACATGTAACCTTTACATACAAATATTGCGTATACGTCATGTCTTCGATGTAATTAAATTTTCTGCAGCTTACCACTTTAAATCAACCATTAAAGTTCGCATCATTGAACCGTTATCAATAATCCGATGTACCGAGCTAGGGTGATAACTATATGCTTTCTTATATATAAGTACACTCGTATGTATATCTAAGTATAAGTGTACATTTGAACCTATGTGCCAAGCACTCGTCTGAAGTACTTCAACGCACTCACATGAACATATTAATCTGCACGTAGATAATGCAGTCATCCATACCTATTCTTACTTGATTATAGTTGAAAATATTTACTTTATTCATCTCTTCATTTTCTTCTCTATTTAAGATGCTGCATTTACCGCTCATTCATTCGCCGACAGGTGAAAATCGAAGGTCCCACAGGCGATATAAAATATAACGTCGACGATCAAAGAGTGATTTACACACAGCACGAAGTGGCTGTTAACAGCACCATGGAGAAAGTGGCTGAATAGAGTAATGATGCTGGCCTTCAACCG
Organism: Bactrocera dorsalis; assembly: GCF_023373825.1. Taxonomy (NCBI): domain Eukaryota; kingdom Metazoa; phylum Arthropoda; class Insecta; order Diptera; family Tephritidae; genus Bactrocera; species Bactrocera dorsalis. The sequence continues at coordinate 30,047,472 of NC_064307.1, read as the reverse complement.
TTCTCCGCCAAGTGCGTGAGTCTACCGGCACATGTGGAAATCTAAGAGAATCACACACAAATCTATGCTCGAAAAGCTATTGTAAATGATGTGGTGGCACCCGGCATTGTATGACAATGTCAACTTTTAGCATTACAGAAAGGGTTTGGCCGACAATTGTGAGTATTTAAATGAATAAATAAATGAAATTTGGAATTACACGTATACGTGTTTCTATGCTTTGTGGTAGAATTGCATAAAAACTTTATTAATACCATGAGTATTGTAATTTCATTTGGCAGTATATGTATTTCCACTTTGACAAGCTTGGTGTTATAGTATTGTGGTGTTATATTTTATTCATAGAAGTCTAACAGCATTACTTTTAGGGCTTTCGAAAGTCAATGCTTTAGGGAAAATGTTAAATGTTATGTTTCAGTTAAAATTTTTTTTTTTTTTATTTATTTTTTGAATTTAGAGAATTGGTCAGAAATCTAAAGAGTTGATTATTTAAGGTTTATTTATGAAGCCAATAGCCTGATATACATTAATCTGACAAGAATATAATTAAAACTCTTGAGCCAGAATTGGAGACTTTTAACATATACGATATGCCTTAAGTCATAACAAGAATACCGGAATTTTCTTTGACACACTAGTATTACCAATAAACAGACTAATTATTCTACAAACGATAGCTTGAGTAATGATTAAGATATCTAGATGAAACTTGGTACAGGTGGACAAAAGGTAAAATGGAGAAAGCCAGTTAACCGAAAACTTATAATATGCCATAACGAAGCACTACAGTACAATATGAAACTATAATTTGGTACAGGCAATAGAATAGCAAGGGGCACTGTGGTTTGAAAATTTATAACAATCGTACGTGAACGCGCCTCTTAATATCTCTCGAACCATTCAAGCTTTATGACCCAAATTTGCACTGGACATATCAATTCAACAATTGAACTGGTCGTATCGTATCAACAAAAATAGGCGATTTTAACCACTTTCCACTCTCTATATTTTTGTTTTGTATACAACTACTAAAAACGTGATTAATCATCAACTGAATGCGTCAGAAACATTAAATTTAACATTCAAGTTGTAAAGTTATGGTTTTATAGAAGCAATTATTAAAATTGACCGAGGGGCTTGACGCACCCCACATTTAGGCGTTTATCCATATCTCTGGATCTTCTCAACCTATTAAAACAAAATTCGGTATATAACATCATCCTGATAATCTAACATTGCGGTAGGAAAATGGGCAAAATCAGACACAAATCATCTACTTCTAAAATAACAAAATTTAAAAAATCCTTATAGAAAATTGCAAAAAATATAAAACTAAAGAAGTTCACATTATACCCAAAAATTTGTAGAACTCGGACTATAAATTTTCAAAGACTCAGACGACAAATCTGTTGAATGTCAACAGTAAATAACAGCAATAGTTGCATCCGCAGCTGCAATAATAATAACAATAGGATAGAAAATAACTACCGAATCGATGCTTATGGTTTGTTCATGTCCTCATTATGGTTATCTGGAACACTTTCTATTTCACCAAAATTTAGGAAACTTAGAAAGTTTGTTGCAGTGAGCCATAAAAAAATTTTTTTTGTTGACAAATTCAAATTATATAAGAAAGAAAGTAAATAATCAACGGCCATAAAGTAACTACAAAGAGGAATTGAAACTGCAACTTTGGCTGCAACCAAATTCTGTAACGCTAACAGTTATTCAATAGTATTCCCGTACTTGCATTCCCAACTTTAATACCTACTATGCCACAACTTGATTCTTATTGCTACTTACATCTTTTTTGTTCATTTCTTCAAACTTTTTCGAATACCACAAAATAGTGACAGTAGACTAAGCCACACCGATCGAAGAAAACATTTTCAAATGCTTCAGTCTTGCCATACGGTTATTGCAAAGGACCGTTTTACTTTAATCGCACTTCAGTTGAAACAATTGCTATTAAGATTTGATAAATCTGTCTGAAAACTCAAATACGTTTGGAAGATTTTTTACTGAATAGTAATTGTGCTAAATACAATTATACAAAATTGAAAAGAGAAAATAAAATACGAATATTATTTTTTAAGAACAAATTCCATTTAGACCTAGAGGTTTGGCAATATTTAGCGTAAAAATAATGCACTTATACTGTTAAAACTTTTTTATTCATATGTGGCCGTGACTATTAATCATTTACCCTAAACATTATCTAATTGGAAGATGGGTTACATTAAAATTTTTGACGAACTCCGTTTTCTTTTTGATGCACTGATAACTTTTACGCTATGGTTTATTAAATCATGAAAGTAATTCCGATCGAAGTTTAGCTGAGAACTTGTGTGAACATATTTTTAAACAATTTTATATAATGCAACGGACTTTTCTTCTTCTCCCCAACTTTTACTCGATTACTTAACAGATAATCATTAACTCGAATTATGTTTTTTCCGTTGAACTCTATTTTGAATTTAATACAAGCGCGATAATGACAGAGTTTACATTCGATATGAATATATAGTATTAATATCACGACCTAGAGTTTCTGGTTCGTTTCTTTGAGGCGTATATTAAAGATTCCTCTCTCAATCTTCACAGAAGTTTATATTTAGTTGTATTGGTATCGGACAATTCTTAATTGTAGTTCATCTGTAATACAGTTGCCCTTCATCCGAATAATAAAACCTCAGTTAACACGAATATGTGCGTATCAAATAAGGCGCAAAATGCATTGTCCTAAATTTCCAGGTCAGTGCTTTGCAAATACATTTCAATTACTGATAACAAGTATTCCTGTTAATTTGGTGATTTGTAAAAAAAAATTTATCAAAAACAACAATCATGTCTTCAAATTACTAACAATTATAAGACTACGGCGGCACTTAAATCAGCATTATCGCACCAATAAATGTAACACTTTACTTAAGTATAAACCACATTTACATATTTATTTTGGTCAATGAATTTTCAGCTATATTCATACACTTTCGTCAATGCACAAATTCACCTGTATATTGCTCATTACGTTTCAGATGGCTCATGCTCTTTGAACACAAATACCGCCACTGAGTGGAGGTGATATACAAACATCATGGTAGTCTATTGCTTACCCTGGTCGTATTTTTATAATAATTAATATTGGGGATAGGATATTCGAATATATTTATAGGCTGCTTTCCGGTTTTCGTCATACGCTTAAGGGGTAAATATAAGAGGATACCAAATGGTTGACTTGTTATAGTCTTCGGCCTTCATAAGTGTAAAGATCGGTGAAGATCAAAAGCACTCCTAGTCCCTATATAATCGGTTATGTTGAAAACTAGATAACCTGCAAATTAAATACAAGGTGCCGTTTCTAAAGTAAACAGCTTTTTGCAACGGTTGCACGGTCAGAGCATGTCGAGCGAACGAGTGTTTTCGCTCGTTGGCCAGTATGGCCGCCAGTATGCCGGTACAAGCCTTTTGAATGGCCTCTAGTCTGGCATAGCGCTTTGACTTCATTGTTAAAATGAATTTTTTCTGAAAAGGAAGAAGGAAGTCGGCATGGTATCATAATCAGTGTGAATACGGGGAGTGGTGGTCACAAAGCGGCGCGATTCATTTTTGTTGAATTTTGAACAAATTTTTGGTTCGTCCGTCAATTTGTGTCGGAACCAAATCGTACACAAAACCCCTTTCGTGGGCCCAAATGTTAGGTCAAAATGCGACAAATCGATGTTTTAGGAGATGTTTAGTTCCATTTTCCATGAGATTTCAATGAATGAATCATTCGGCTGATTTTTTGAATTCTAAGCACAGTTTTCGATGGAATTTTTCGGTGATCACGAGATTTTGATTTGGGCGCACATATTCGGTCCACTTATGTTCTCACGACCACCACTTTGAAAACGTTTGAAACCACACAGTGAGCTCTGCTACGAGAGATAGGGCAAATCAACGGCATAAACTTCATCAATTCGAAAACGTTTTTGGTAAACGTTTTACCAAGTCGCAAAACAAAATTTAATGTTGGCTATTTGTTTCGAAGCTCATTTTCGCCACCTGATAACACAACATATACTGACACTTAAAACGCAATAGACCTTCACTTCCATATGCAAGTTAAAAAATGGCGTGTAAAAAATGGCGTATCCTGGTGACATTTATCCTGACTCTCCTGGTGGTCTGAAAAACATAAAAAAGAACATTCTTATCATCTTAGGTAGTAGTTGCTGTTAAAGTCCCTACCTCAGGGGAACACGAAAAACATTTGTTTTTGAAAAAAATGGCGAATCTGCCTGAAAAATAAAAATCGCTTTTTTACGTTTTTTTTTCAAAATTCCAGATTTTTTTTTAAATATTAAAAAACAAAAATTTTGACACGATGCTGGTAGATAAACGATAAAGGATTGATGATAAAGAAGGTTCACCACAAAATTTCAAGTGAATCGGTTGGAATAGAAACTTGAGATAATGCCGGTTGTAACCGTGTGGAAAAAAGTAGTTTTCGAGGAAAAACGCGTCGATAAAAAAAGTGAGTCTACCTAACCTACCGGGCTAGGTACTACAGTCCGCTAAAAGTAGACTGTCAGACTCTTAAAATAATTTTAAATTTTTAAAAATCCTTTTGGAGGATATGTTCTTAAGGGTCCAAACATTAAATATATGAAAAAAATCGAATTTTTTCAAAATTCTAGATTAAAATACCCAGTTAAGTTGGTTAGCGACAGATGGAAATGTTACCAAACCAAAATTACAGATTTTTTCAATGAGTATTAAGTTAAAATTAAGAAAAATTACACTTGTTTTCAGTTTTTTGTATTCTAGACCTCAAAATGAATAATATATATACTATATTGTATAGTATATTAATATTCCGTTCACAAATTTGAAATTTCAAACTAAATTGAATATCAGCTGATATTTCTTGTTCGCATGGCCAACACAATTCATTTTTAAGCGAAGATATGAAATAAGCTAAGTGCATTTGATTTGTCCATGATTTAGCTATTTGATTGTGATGGTCAAATAAAACACGCCTAATATCAACATAAATCCGTTACATAAAACATTACTTGGATCATAGTTGAACTTAATGAGCAATTATGGTAATTGGGGTTATGTCGGTTTGGGTCTTTTTTCGATATTTGTATAAGATTGGATTAAAAATTATTTGAAAGGTATTACGTTATGTGTTCCCCTTCTAATCAGTGAATACAAGTTTTGAGGAGTACTTAAGGAAGTTACAGCTTCAGTTTAGCGAGAAAAAATTATTTTTAATTCAACAAGAAGTTATAATTTTTGATTTATAGGAATAAATAAATGTTTTCCAATCTAATACCACAATAATATTGTATTATCTCTAACTGTTGAAGTTTTTCAACACATATAGAAACTATTAATAATAAAGATTTTATTATACTAAAATCTGTCATTATCTGCTTCTGCTCTTTTACAGGCAAGGTCAATGGCACACCCGACAACAAATAGCCAAAACCGGACATTGTGTCCATCCCTCATTGGTTAGCGATTACCGCTTGCATCATTGCTCTCGTTTACTTTATTATCTACATACAATTGATTTTGGTGTTAAGTTGTACTGTAAAATATATCAAGGAGCTGAATGTCAACAGCGGCATCAATATGGCAGCTAACACCGGACACGGCAAAACCATCTATCTCTGATAGGTGGAAATTAGCACAATTTAAGTTTGAAATTCATGAGCGTTGATATACACACATACATGCGTACACATATATTTAGCATGTGCGATGTTTATGAACAAATCATTTTGGAGATTTTGGAGAGTGAAGCAAACTGGGAAACTACCCAGCGGGATAATGGTTCACTGCTTACATTTTTCTTTGAAGAATGCTTCGAAGAAAATTTTATGTACAATTCTTCGATACCAGGTAATGCATAAAAGTAAGCTATGCGGAATAATGTTTCCCCGCTTACATTTTTCTTTGAAGAATACTTCGAAAAAAATTCTATGTAGAATTCTTCGATACCAGGTAATGCATAAAAGTAAGCTATGCGGAATAATGTTTCCCCGCTTACATTTTTCTTTGAAGAATGCTTCGAAGAAAATTCTATGTAGAATTCTTCGATACCAGGTAATGCATAAAAGTAAGCTATGCGGAATAATGTTTCCCCGCTTACATTTTTCTTTGAAGAATACTTCGAAAAAAATTCTATGTAGAATTCTTCGATACCAGGTAATGCATAAAAGTAAGCTATGCGGAATAATGTTTCCCCGCTTACATTTTTCTTTGAAGAATGCTTCGAAGAAAATTCTATGTAGAATTCTTCGATACCAGGTAATGCATAAAAGTAAGCTATGCGGAATAATGTTCCCCCGCTTACATTTTTCTTTGAAGAATACTTCGAAGAAAATTCTATCTAGAATTCTTCGATACCAGGTAATGCATAAAAGTAAGCTATGCGGCTAAATTCTACTGTGTTCATATTTACAAGTCAAGTAAGTACGTGAAAAACGACAAATACAAATTGATGGAATAAAATTTATAAGTAAATTTTTTCATTATTTCGTCAAATCATCAAGCAAAAAGTTGGTTACTATTTGGTAAGTATTTCGTGTTTTTAACATTGAAGGACATAGCTTCAAATTTATAAACATACTCTTTCAACTTTTTTGTAGAATGTGTGAAAGTTGAAGGCTTCACCGAATCGGAGTATATTCACCAAATTCAAAAAAGTGTGAAGCTCGCCAAAGGCCGTTTCTTCAAGTCTCGTTGCTTGAAAAAAAACGGCAAGAGACTCAGCCACAAAATTAAAAGAAAACCATAATGGCTAAATGAGTAGCGACCAACATCTCCGCTTTGGCAGCATCCCGGTTCTTTCCGCTAGTTACCCGTCTGTATATATGTATATTTAACGTTTTTAAAACTGTTTTCAACCTTTGATCATTTTATATATACATACATACATATACATATAATATGTATTTAACGTTTTTAAACTATTTAAATTTGTAATAATTCGGTTCATTTAAACACATTTTGTTATAACAATTTTTAAGTGCATTTCGCATAAAATAAAACCTTTATAACGATTGTATTGAATCTAGTGCATTTTTCTTTTTAACAAAAAGTGTGAGTGGCCTATAAGGTGAGTTTTTGTACACATAATACTTATTTTCATACGAATATGCAATTTTTCCTATTGACCTTGGCATCAAAGAATTCTTCGTGAACTATGGCATCGAAGAATTCTTCGTTAACTGTGGCATCGAAGAATTCATCGTTAACTGTGGCATCGAAGAATTCTTCGTTTACTTTGGCATCAAAGAAATCTTCGTTAACTATGGCATCGAAGAATTCATCGTTAACTGTGGCATCAAAGAATTCCTCGTTTACTTTGGCATCGAAGAATTCTTCGTCCCATGGTAAGCGTAAAAGGTGATCTGTTACTTTTCGTAGGACATCGCCGTGTTAATTTTCATCGGTCGGGGTAAGCGATACAATCATGCTGTATCGTTTACCTTGCTCGCTTACCAATGTCTACCATATCCCGCTGGGTATCAAGAATTTCGCAGCAATCTTGCTTCGCAGCAAAAAGCGGGACCTGGACGCAGGTGCGCAGATGTAAATCTCTCAATAAGAAAAATGGAACGCCACCCTGAAGTAATGCAAATGCGGTGCCAGGGTGGGCGACGGTTCCTTAGAGGGGGGGTTTTTAGTGACCTGCAAGTGGCACATACCGCTGCTGTGACGATAGCACCGATGATGCGGAAAGACATTTTCCACCCCTCCACCCGCAAAAAAAAAAAAAAAAAAAAATTTTGCAATAAATGACGTGAATTTAAATTTCAATTTCAATAGCTATCAGATCGTCAGAAGAATCCAGAACCAATAACAACAAAAAAGCAATGAATTTTGATTAGTTTCAAGTCAATTTGTGCGGAACAAGCAGTGCACACTCCTTTCGTAAGCCCAAAGGTTCGCTCAAATGCGATAAATCGATATTTTGGAGATGTTTAGTTCCATTTCCATGAATTTCAGTGAGGATTTCGGCTGATTTTTGATGAATTCACGCACAGTTTCAATGGAATTCCCGGTGATCACAGATTTTGATGGACCCACATGTTGATCGTCATTTATGTCCTCACGACCACTTTCAAAACGTTGAAGCCACTCGCACATTCTACTACGGGATAAGCAATCATCGCCATAAACTTGTTTCATCAATTGAAATGTTTCGGTAAAAGTTTTACCAATTTTAAAGCAAAATTTAATGTTGGCTCTTTGTTCAAAGCTCATTTTCGCAACGATAACACAAACATACTGACACTTAAAACGCTATAACTTTCTCTTCTCTTTCAATCCATGAAATGTTATGAAATGCTCACTGGACAATCGACAAAGATAGGAGATTGTAACGCACTAGTCGCCAATAGGAGGCGCCAAATTTAAAAAGTTCTGTTTACTTTGGATCGCAACTTGTACAATGGTAAATGTGAGAGATATCTTAATAAAATTTTCTCTTTCCATCATTTCATACACGTTTGTGTGCGATTGTATATTACGCTATGTAATAATAATGTTCTCTACCATTAATCGATCAAACTGTTTATTTTTAACATGATAATACAAATGAAATTATCCCTGATTTACACAAAACGATAACGAAGCCGTTCAGAATGCATTACATATTTAGCTGTGTGTGTTTTGAGTTTCTATGCTCGCTAATAAAAACGTGTTGTCAAAAATATGTAAATATTGTTGATTGCGAAATCAATTTAGCTGCGGTGACTCTAATTTTAGTAGTGTTGTTCTTTTAGTTGGTACCTTATGCTTTCATTGGCAGGTTTTTGGTCTGGCAGATGGATTGCTGCATAACTGGAATATATGTGAATGGTGTTTTGCTAGTGACATAGAACAAAAACATTTACGCCAGCAATGAACTATTTGAATGTAAATTTTATACAATTGCAGGGTCATGATGCTTTTATGATAAATAATTTAAAATTCCCAAAGTGTGTTTAGAAACAAACACTACTTAATAAATTATAGTTTGTTATAATTACTTACTTATTTCCGCGCATTGCGCTTTTATTTTATCTATTTAATTTAGGTGCACTTGTGTATTCATATATGCAATAGGGAAATAAAAGGATATACTTTTATTATTCTTCACTTAGAATATAAAAACTTTTTGAAAATTTAAGATTTTTACTTTCCAACATATTCACAATATTTAAAAGATATTATATACCAATCACGAAATATCAATACAATTTTCTTGAATCTTATAGAAATTATATATATAAATTGCTATTTTCCAATTAAATTTAAAGAACTGAAACTTATTATATTAGCTAGTTGAACGGAATGTCAACCAGAAGTATGAAACTTATTATATAGTGACTGGGTCAAGCTAAAGACACTCTAAAAATGTATTTAACCATATCCATTATGTCCATCTGTCTGTTTGTATATATGCGAAATAACGCCTCAGGTTTTGAGCTTTCGACCTGAAATTTTGCACACTTTATTTCCCAAGAAACTGATCATTTGTTGGAACGCCGATATTGTTCCACAATAGTATATATGTGAGTGATATACAAGCAGAAGTATCGGAATCAATTTTCATTTGTAGAGACATCTTCAAGAAATATGGCATGGATTATTACATAAGGCAATGATTTAATCTCCAGAGAATATAACATATAGCTGCCATTCAATCTGAATGATCGGAATCAAGAGCTTGTATGGAAAATTTTTGCATTGGAAGAGACATATGCACGAAATTTGGCACTGGTTATTAACTAAGGCAATAATGCAATCTTCGAAGAAATTGGTCAGATTGAGTCACTCAGCAAATAACTGCCATTCAATCTGACCGATCAAAATGAAGTTATTGAAAGGAATCTTTTGTATTTGTGAAGTGTATATTGTATTACAGTTTTTAGTTATCGCTTTTACTTGTTTCAGTGCGAAATTCAGTATTTCCTCACGACAATGATTACTCATACGCCATGGAAGACCTTAACAGATTACATTATCTGGCTTGTACAACAGATGTGTCTTCACAAAAAGAAAATTAGTAACAAATACACGTACACTAGAAACATTGAACAAAAAAGAAAACAATTAGTTCTTTATTTAATATAGTACTATTTAAACATGCCGTGTAGTATTATGTGCTATACTCCGATATGTGCTCAGAAATTAAATTGTATGCAGTATTTTTAGTTTCGAAACAATATACACCGAATATTGCCTACAAATTACGTACAAGACAAGACAAATGATATTGGAAAAATAAATATTTTTTGGGTAAGTGAAAATTTTAAAGGATAATATTAGGTTTCAAAAATGAGGTAGTTATCATCGAAATAAGAGTTGAGTACTCGTACTACTTATTTAGCAGAACAGCAGGATAACGGTGATGCCATTTTTCACAAGGGCAAAGTTAGAAAATGATGAAGTCAATTTGAATTGAAATTTTTCGAACGAAAAGAGATCAAGGTTATTGTTAAGGTGACCAGATAAAAGTACTTTGCTATGGTGGCAGTCTTCTGAAACAAAACACTTTCATGTGTCAGTACATACACACTAATGGATTAAATTTTTATATACTTACATTGTACACATAGTTTTGTATATTATTTCTTCCTTACACAACACTACATACAAATATATTTGATTTGCTATCAGTGTAGTTTTAAAGTACAATCTATTCCGTAGTATTATTATAAATAGGGACGCAGATCGGAAATAAAAAACCTCTCTCTCTCTCTCTTTGGATGCCAATTTTATCTTTCTTCTGAAATCTTACCATGTCTTTAGTGCGAAAACTCCTAGTATTTTATAAGCGCAGAAATAACAACTGTTAATAAAATAGGCTGTGGCAGGCAGAAAGCATAGTTCTGATCAGGATCTTCGAAAGACATAACAGGTGAATGTTACTTTCAACGGAGAAGATAATTAAATCTCTCTTCTTGCGAGACTTTCAGTAGATAATCGTTGATCTGGGTGAAGACGGAGACTTTCTGTTTGTACCTGTTTTAAAATAGA